>NC_091338.1:23128864-23193864 GCF_038502225.1 Cherax quadricarinatus
CAGCAAGCAACACAAGACAGCAAGCAACACAAGACAGCAAGCAACACAAGACAGCAAGCAACACAAGACAGCAAGAAACAAAAGACAGCAAGCAACACAAGACAGCAAGCAACACAAGACAGCAAGCAACACAAGACAGCAAGCAACACAAGACAGCAAGCAACACAAGACAGCAAGCAACACAAGACAGCAAGCAACACAAGACAGCAAGCAACACAAGACAGCAAGCAACACTAGACAGCATGTAACAAATAATCTGAACCTAACGAAAAAATATATTTCATTGTGTTTTTTATTATTAAATTATTGTAAACTTATTTAATATATACTGAGTTGGATAAGGCTAAATTAAATTGCGCTTATTATAATAAGGTTAGGTAAGTTTTCTAAGATTCTTTTGGTACAAAATTAATTTTTACATTAATATAAATGAAAAAAAAAAAACATTTTGAACGTACAAGAGAAACTTTTAGAAAAGATTTAATTTTAAATTAGTTCTTGCTAATTGACTGGTTATACTTATACTGCACAACACACACATATGTATATATACACACACACGTATGTATATATACACATTGTCTCTACGTCCAGATCAGGACTCGAACCTGCAAACTCTGTTTCAAAGTAACCAGTACTTTACCACGGAGCTAGACCCAAGATAAGTATGTTACAATGCTTTTAAATAATTTCGTCTGTCTGCAAATAGTTAAGCATCTCAAATCTCTTTCGTTGTCCACTTCATGTGACAGGATTCGATGAAATAACTTTCAAAACGAGCTTGGTGCCCGGGGGTATGGTGCCCGGGGGTATGGTGCCCGGGGGTATGGTGCCCGAGGGTATGGTGCCCGGGGGTATCGTGCCCGGGGGTATGGTGCAAGGGGGTATGGTGCCCGGGGGTATGGTGCCCTGGGGTAGGGTGCCCGGGGGTATGGTGCCCGGGGGTGTGGTGCTCAGGGGTATGGCGCCTGGGGGTATGGGGAAACATCGTCTGGTTTCGGCTGGACGCCCATACTTACCTTGGGTGTAGCTCCGTACTGGTTATTCTGATGCAGAGTTTGCAGGTTCGAATCCTGATTGCGAATTGGTAAGCAGATTTTATATATATATATATATATATATATATATATATATATATATATATATATATATATATATATATATATATATCAATTTTTTATTAACACATCAGCCGTCTCCCACCAAGGCAGGGTGGCCCGGAAAAGAAAAACTTTCAACATCAATTACTCCATCACTGTCTTGTCAGAGGCACGCTTACGCTACATTTATAAAACTGCAGCATTAACACCCCTCCTTCAGAGTGCAGACACTGTACTTCTCATCTCCAGGACTCAAGTCCGGCCTGCCGGTTTCTCTGAATCCCTTCATAAATTTTACCTTGCTCACACTCCAACAGCAAGTCAAGTCGTAAAAATTATTTGTCTCCATTCGCTCCTATCACGTTCACGCATGCTTCCTGGAAGTCCAAGCCCTTTCCACACAAAACCTCATTTACCCCCTCCTTCCAACCTTTTTAGGCCGACCCCTACCTCGCTTTCCCTCCACTACAGATTTAAACACTCTCGAAGTCATTCTATTTTGCTCCTTCCTCTCTACATGTCCGAACCACCTCAACATTCCCTCCTCAGCCCTCTGAATAATAGTTTTGGTAATCCTGCACCTCATAATTTCCGATCTGCGAATTTTCTGCATTATATTCACACCTCACATTGCCCTCAGATATGACATCTACACTGCCTCAAGCCTTTATTTTTGTTGCATCATTCACCACCCATGTTTCGCACCCATATAAGAGCGTTGTTATAACTATACTCTCATACATTCCCCTCTTTGCTTCCATGGACAAAGTTCTTTGTCTCCACAGACTCCTAAGTGCTCCACTCACCTTTTTCAACTCATCAATTCTATGATTCACCTCATCTTTCATAGACCCATTTGCTGACGCATCCACTCCTAAATATCTGAATACATTCACCTCCTCCATACTCTCTCCCTCCAATCTAATATCCAATCTTTCGTCAACCATTTTTTTTATTCTCATCACCATACTCTTTTCTACATTCACTTTTAATTTTCTTCTTTTGCATACCCTACCAAACTCATCCACCAACCTCTGCAACTTCTCTTCAGAATCTCCCAAAAGCACAGTGTCATCAGCAAAGAGCAACTGTGATAAATCCCACTTTGTGTTAGATTCTTTATCTTTTAACTCCACACCTCTTGCCAACACCTGCGCATTCACTTCTCTTACAACCCCATCTATAAATACATTGAACAACCATGGTGACATCACACATTCTTGTCTAAGGTCTACTTTTACTAGGAAATAATCTCCCTCTCACCTACATACTCTAACTTGAGCCTCACTACCCTAGTAAAAACTCTTCACTGCTTTCAGTAACCTACATCTCATTCCATACATCTGCCACATTGCATCTCTATTCACCCTGTCATATGCCTTTTTCAAATCCATAAATGCCACAAATACCTCTTTCACTTGTTGGGGTTCCTGAAAGTTGACTAGATTTGCGAGACCCGGCTTTGTAGCAAAGGCTATTCGGTTGATATGCATCTCAAATAGACCTCTGCTCACCCCGAGGTCTTCTTCACTGTGAGAGATTTGATGCATTTGTCCTATAAATCCTGTACTCTGGACAGCCTTCGCCCTTCCTCGATTCTCATAACTTTTCATTTGCTGGGGTTAAATTCTAATAGCTTCTTGTCATGACAATCCTGCAGCTTGCTCAGATCCATCTGTAGTCTTCCCTACTCTGTTCCTCTCTCTCTATCCTCTCCATAAGTTTTAGGTCTTCTGCTAACAGGGATGCCGCTGATTCAGTTCGTTCTGCCATGTCATTCTCGTACCCAAGAAATAGTTCTGGCCTCACTATGACCTTTGTGAATCCCCGCTCATCACATTTGCCCATTCCTTCACACCTTCCCGGACAACAACTCGGTCTCTCTTTCCTGTTATGTATTCTTTGGTTCGCGAAAGTGCGTTTCCGATTATTTCTACCTGGTCCATTGGGTTTTGTCTTGGTCACTTGTTTGATACTGTCTCATACGCCTTCTTGCAGTCCAGAAAGATACAGTCCCTCGACCCCATCCCTCTCTCTCTCTCTTATCTCACATCCATAACCTTGTAGCTCAATTCTAGCACATTTGTGACAGGAAATATCATTGTTAAAACTGGGCTGGATGTTATTTAGGAACACGCTCTGTTCTAGGTGCTCCGCTTCTCCAATAATAATAATAATGTTCTCCATCACGTTACATATTATGAACACCTGTGACACTGGTCTGTAGTTAAATGCTACCTGTCTGTCCTTTTCTTATATATCGTGACTGTTTACTGTGGCAGTAGGCCAGCATTAGTTGGTGACTGCAGCTAATTGCTCACACACTTTGTTTTTTCTCTCAGAACCTATTGAGAAATATTGTCTGTACCCATCGCCTTAGATGCATCTATCTCAGCAGTTTCTTTGCCATTAGTTGTGTGAATTGTGTTCAGTGCCCATAAGTACTCTTCGTCTTCTTTGACCCTCTGGTAAAGTCCCTCAAACCTCCGAGAATTCTTCGTTAAATCTTTTGTTCAGTTTCTCGCAGACTTCCTGGTCATTCCTTGTCAGTTTTCTTTCTTCAAACTAATTACTTGACCCTTCATTTGTTTTTCGTTCTGTTTTGGCTGCATGGAAACTTTGGTTCAGACTTGGCTTTCGATGTTATGTCATCAAAATGTCGTTCAGCCTCTTCTTCTTACCCATGTTTATTCGTTTACTCAAATAACCCGTACATAAAAGAGGGGAGCTTACAACGATGTTTCGGTCCGTCTTGGACCGTTTACAAAATCACACTAACAGAAAGGAGAGGAGGAAGCAGTATATATAGGCCAGAAGACAGGGACGGGACAAGAGAGCTAGTAGGAAAGGAAATAGAGAGGTAGTAGTAGTGGTAGTAGTAGTAGTAGTAATAGTAACAGTGGGGTCAGATACTAAGAGGAGCACTGGAAGGGAGCTAGTGGCCCACAAAGGGTAGGAACAAAAACACAGAGGGGGGGGGAATAAATATTAAAGAACTAAACACCCAAGGCAGAAAAAAAACCCAAAGGAGAAAGAGGAGAGGAAATGGGAAGAGGGAGAAGGAGAAAAAAGAATCAGGTTATGTCACGGTTGTTCTGAAATTTGGAGCATTTTACAATGTAATGGGAAAGGAAGACATCTACAGAGACAAATCCAGAACTAAGATTCATACAAGGAAAGTTGTGTATAAGGGAGGATTCAACCAAACGGCGACTGTGAAAGTTAGAAGTAGGGTAGACAGTTTTAGCAGAAGACCAGTCAATAGGATGACTGTGATCTCTGACATGACAGAAAAGAGCATTGTTGGTGTCGGCAAGCCGAACACTACTTTTGTGCTCCCTGAGTCTGTCAGAAAGAGAACGACCATTTTCTCCAAAGTACTGAAGAGGACAAGAGTAACAGGAAATAGAGTAGACACCAGGAGCATCTATAGACGGAGGAAAGGTATGAACTAGATTGGTGCGAAGAATGTTAGTCTGGCAAAATGTAAGATTGATGTCTAAGGAACGGAGAGAGTTGTTGAAATTAGAAAGACTGGAAATACTGGGAAGTCAGAGGACAGGAGAGTTCCCAGGAGTAGAGAGTGTCTGGCTCTAGTGCTCGTTCTGTTCTCTTCTACACAGTGTCCACATTTTAGCTTCAGTTTCTGTCTCTGGTTAAACTGGGGGCTCATTTTTTTTTCATTGCTTCTTTTGCTCCTGTGAATAAATTTCTCCTTTGCCTCTCGGAACTTTCCAGCTGCATTTTCTATCATTTTATTCGTTAAATTTCCATCTTGGTTATTTCTGCATGTTCTTCATTCAGGAATTGTCTCATGCATTGTCTCCTGTTTTCATGTCACTTCTCTCTGTTTTCTCCTGTATTGTGATACTCTCCACCTTCACTTCAACAATGTGTTCGAAAAGTCGGTAATGTGTGGTCGCCAGCACCGAGGGGCCTTTCTTGCTTAGTGTTCCCCTACATCACAGTCACATATGAATATAAGGTGAAGCTTGACCTGTTGACACGGGAAGTTTTCCATTACCACCTCCATCTTATTCCATCGCGTTTCTGGCCCTCATGTGACTCCAGATTCTCCAAGTCTGTTTCCTTGTTGCCTTGACCATCCAGTTAGCGGACATGAGCACATAAGATAGTAAGGAGCCAAGTGTTTTACATGGACTGACGTGCTGTTGCAGTGTACTCAGGGTAAATTTCTGAAAGGATTTAGGAACATGAGTTCTAGAAATGGGAAGTACAATACTGATTACTGAGTGGAGGGCTGAGGAAGTCAAAATTAGGAGGATCACCTAAACTGTGACCTTAGTACACTTCTGGGAGGACATCAGTTGAATAAATGATGA
Organism: Cherax quadricarinatus; assembly: GCF_038502225.1. Lineage (NCBI taxonomy): Eukaryota > Metazoa > Arthropoda > Malacostraca > Decapoda > Parastacidae > Cherax > Cherax quadricarinatus. Next base: position 23,134,308 of record NC_091338.1, read on the forward strand.
TGAATGTGCTTCCATGTTTTTAAAGAATTACCTTACACCCTTGGGAAACAACAGGTGTATTAGAAATATTACCTCTATCTCTCTAACAGTGTGGGAAACCCCTCGAGGAAGGTTCCTTGATGCTGGTGAGGGGCTCTTAATCTATTGAGTTGGATCTGTGCTCCAATTCCTTGAATTAAACTGAATACCTTCCACATCCCCTCCCCAGGCACTGTATAATTCCATGGGTTTAGCGCTTCCCCCTTGTTTATAATATTAATAATAATAATAATAATAATAATAACAATAATAATAATAATAATAATAATAATATTGTGGGAATTGGGGGAAGTGTGGTGAGGAAGGGTGGGGGACACTTAATTCCCGCTGGGATACCCACATTCAATTCTCTGCTGCTTATAATGCGCAGCTCATCAAGACTGTCTGGGTTCACCGTGAGTGTTGGAATACAACTCCATTTACGATGCAATCTACATCTTATTACCTCGTTTTTCATATACTGTGAATTCTCCAGGGATTATTGAACACCTTATGATAAGGGATTTAATTACAAATGTTTTATGATTGAACCAGACTGTACCAAGCATCCAGCCACTACCACACCACTTGGAATTACCAAACAACGGAATTACCAGACAATGGAAATAAATCACTCTGACTTTTTTGGGTTATCCCAGGTTTTCTACACATGTGCTGCTATATGATACTCTATGTAACTGTATTTGTGTATACCTGAATAAACTTACTAACAACAACGCAGTACCAGATGACTGGTTAGTATCAAAAGACTGTCATATAAAGAACTAAAAGGCACAAAACCGTGACTGGAGCAATACACAAAAATCCGAACACAGAGACAAACCTACGACAAACACTGACTTTGTAAATGGTCAAAGTCGGACCGAAACGTCGTCGTAAGCTTCTTTCTCATATGTGCTGTTTATGTGTATATTGTGAGAGACTGGGTAAAAATAAACCTAAATGACGTAACGTTGCCAAATGCTGGGCAGTTCTAAATGACTCGAATTTAATGACTGGGCAGTAGCAAATTAATAGACACCACCAAATTACCCGGCAGCACCAAGCAACAAGGGTGCCAAAAACCAGAGAGTGCCAAACATACAGTGCCAAACATTTAGACAGTGCCAAGCAACCAGTGCCAAACCAGACAGTGCCAAACAACCAGACAGTGCCAAGCAACCAGACAGAGGCAAACAACCAGTGTCAAACCAGACAGTGCGAAACAACCAGTGCCAAACCAGACAGTGCCAAACCAGATAGTGCCAGACCAGACAGTGCCAAATCAGACAGTGCCAAATAAACAGACGGTGCCAAACAACTAGACAGTGCCAAACAACCAGTGCCAAACAACTAGATAGTGCCAAACCAGACAGTACCAAACTAAACAGTGCCAAACAACCAAGCAATGCCAAACAACTCCGCATTATCAAATTCCTTGGCAGTATCGAACGACTACGTAGTAGTAAATAACTAAACATTGCAAAAATACTAGACAGAACCAAATGACTATGTACCAGACGACTGAGCATTAGCGAGACACTAAGTAGTATAAAGACACTAAGTAGTACAAAGACACAAGGTAGTACAAAGACACTAGGTAGCACAAAGACACTAGGTAGTACAAAGACACTAGGTAGTACAAAGACACTAGGTAGTACAAAGACACTAGGTAGTACAAAGACACTAGGTAGTACAAAGACACTAGGTAGTACAAAGACACTAGGTAGTACAAAGACACTAGGTAGTACAAAGATACTAGGCAGTACCAAAGACAAAGGCACTAGGCAGTACCAAAGACACTAGGCAATACAGAGACACTACGTAGTACAAGGACACTAAGCAGTACCAAAGACACTAGGCAGTACCAAAGACACTAGGTAGGACAAAGACACTAGGTAGGACAAAGACACTAGGCAGTACCAAAGACACTAGGTAGGACAAAGACACTAAGCAGTACCAAAGACACTAGGCAGTACCAAAGACACTAGGTAGGACAAATACACTAGGCAGTACCAAAGACACTAGGTAGGACAAAGACACTAGGCAGTACCAAAGACACTAGGTAGGACAAAGACACTAAGGAGTACCAAAGACACTAGGTAGGACAAAGACACTAAGCAGTACCAAAGACACTAGGTAGGACAAAGACACTAGGCAGTACCAAAGACACTAGGCAGTACCAAAGACACTAGGTAGGACAAAGACACTAAGCAGTACCAAAGACACTAGGTAGAACCAAAGACACTAGGTAGGACAAAGACACTAGGCAGTACCAAAGACACTAGGTAGGACAAAGACACTAGGCAGTACCAAAGACACTGGGTATTACAAAGACACTAAGCAGTACCAAAGACACTAGGTAGGACAAAGACACTAGGCAGTACCAAAGGCACTAGGTAGGACAAAGACACTAGGCAGTACCAAAGACACTAGGTATGACAAAGACACTAGGCAGTACCAAAGACACTGGGTATTACAAAGACACTAGGCAGTACCAAAGACACTAGGCAGTACAAAGACACTAGGTAGTACAAGGACACTAGGTAGTACAAAGACACTAGGCAGTACCAAAGACACTGGGTATTACAAAGACACTAGGTAGGACAAAGACACTAGGTAGTACAAGGACACTAGGTAGTACAAAGACACTAGGCAGTACCAAAGACACTAGGCAGTACCAAAGACACTAGGTAGGACAAAGACACTAGGCAGTACCAAAGACACTAGGTAGGACAAAGACACTAGGTAGGACAAAGACACTAGGCAGTACCAAAGACACTGGGTATTACAAAGACACTAGGCAGTACCAAAGACACTAGGTAGGACAAAGACACTAGGCAGTACCAAAGACACTAGGTAGGACAAAGACACTAGGCAGTACCTACCCCCCTGACTACTTCGAAGGTGGCAACGTTTGGCTCTCGAGGAGCTGAGTCAACCTACTTGTTCAGAACTACGAGAGCTGCTCCGACATGTTTTCTATACAAAGATTTTGTGCATTCATCGCAGGTATCGCTCTGTGATGGAGTCGTTCAGAAAGTTGAGGTTTTTGTCGATGTGATCACTGATGGTGCTAGTGATGTGTGTGTGTGTGTGTGTGTGTGTGTGTGTGTGTGTGTTGTAAAGTTTAGGTTCAAACTGAGATCCTCAGGTCTAGCAAAAGACTTTGTTGCGAGAGTCGGTTAACTGCCTTCCCATCCAAGCTAACTGAAGCGTCACTAAGGTAACTGGACCTGGGTTTATTGGATATAGGAGACATCTTTTTTGATCACTGAGGTAGAAGCTGTAGAGTTTATGGGATATGAGAACATCTTTCTCGGACCAGCAAGCGACCAAAACCAGTCTACTTAGTTTACCTTTGTCTGCTCATTTTTTTCTGGAATATTGTTACTTCGGTGTTGTTTTTGTGATTTTGGTGCGCTTTGAGCTATTGTGTGTGTGTGTGTGTGTGTGTGTGTGTGTGTGTGTGTGTGTGTGTGTGTGTGTGTGTGTGTGTGTGTGTGTGTGTGTGTGTGTGTGTGTGTGTACCCACCTATTTGTACTCATCTGTTTGTGGTTGTAGGGGGTCTATTCGCGGCTCCTGACCCCGTCTCTTCGCTGGTCGCTACTAGGTCCACTTTCTCAATGCTCCAAGAGCTGTATAGTACCTCTTCTTGAAGCTATGTATGGATCCTGCCTTCACTACATCACTCTCCATTTCCTGACAACTCTAAGGCTGAAGAAATGCTTAGTAACATTTTTATGATTCATCTGAGTTTTAAACTTACAGTTGTGACCCCTTGTTGCTGTGTGCCATGTCTAAAACATTCTAGCCCCGTCCACCATATCAATTCATTTTAGTATTTTATACGTCGTTATCATGTCCTACCTTCCCCTCCTATCCTCCAGTGTCGTCAGGTTGATTCCCTTAAACCTCTCCTCGTAGGACATACCCCTTAGCTCCGGGACTAATCTTGTTGCAATATTTTCACTTTCTCCAATTTCTTGACGTGTTTGACAGCTGTGGGTTACATGTTGGTGTTGTGTACTCCAATATAAAATATATATGTATATTTATTTATTAGTGTGTGCTCAACAATTTGTACTGACCGATTTGAATTTGTGAGGGTCGATACTCAACTCCTGCCCCGCCTCCTAGACTACTCTGATAGCCATAATTGATTTCTAGCCTCTTGAGTTTTTCTATACCCATACTTAACGCTGTGTATTGACTTTGTCTTCCTACTGCCTCATTCAAGTTATTCCGCTTCTAAAACACTCAGAATTACGAAATACTTCTTTAAACCTCTATGACTTATTTGTGTCTCTTGGCTTCTAAATGCTTTCTCTTGATCCTGCTTCTCTTAATTCTAGCAGTTTGTCCAAATCCGACCTATCAAGATCTCTAAGGATTTTTTATGTAGTAATCATGTCTGTCCTTGTTCTCCTCCTCCGAGGTCGCGAGGTTCACATCCTTCATCTTCTCCTCATAATGTATTTCCCTCAAATTTGATACAAGTTTGGTTGCAAATGTTTGGACCTTTTCGAGATTCTACACTTGCCTGACCAGGCATGGGCTCCATACTGGGACCGCGTACTTATTGACTGGTCTAACATATATAGTATATGAAATAAGATCACAGTAAACAGTTGATATCACAATATGCAAAACAACCACTGTGAAAAAATAGTGAAATTCCAAGTGCTTTCGTGATTTCTCCTTGAAATTCCAAGTGCTTTCGTGATTTCTCCTTGATAACGTGAGAAATCACGAAAGCGCTTGGAAATTCACAATTTTTTTCACAGTGGTTGTTTTGCATATATCATATATAAATTTCTGAAGGATTTTTGTTCAAGTTACTGAATAATACTTTGATGCTCATTAATACTGTATATGTCGCTACTGTTATATAGTTTATGGATATTTCTGGCAGTATTCTTGGTGGTAAAAAGGTTCTCTTCACTGATATTTGCAGCCGCTTATCTCCCACGTTGTGTTCAGTGTTCAGTCTGCTCTCTACTTCTCCAACCTGTGTGACCATGCATTTGATTGAGTTGAACTCGAGGAGTCACTTGTTCGACCACATCTATAGTTTGATGAGGTCTCCCTTGAGCTTCTCTTTGTCCTCTTCTGTTCTTATCCTTCGGATTATTTACACAATCTGCAAGCGATGACACAGGACTCAGTCCCGTCTGGTAGGTGGTTTGCGTATATCAACATTAGCAGCTTTGGTACTGATCCTTGCGGGACCTCACACATTATTCTTTCCCATTGTGGTGTCTCATTCCAAACTGTTAGTTTCTGCCTTCAGTTCTTCAGGTGCTCTCTGATCCACTGGAACAATATGTCTTTTAAAAAATCAAAAAGGCACAATTCCGTGACTGGAACAATACACAAATAGCTGTTGTGTATTTTGTAAATGGTCCAAGCTGGACCGAAATACAGTTGTAAGCTTCTCTTTCCTAAGTGCGAGTTAATTTTTGTAGTCTGCCTTTTAATCCTTGTCTATTCCTCTTATTTAGGGAGCATTATCTGGTGCGATTCTCCTTCAGATGCTTTCATGCAGTAAAGGAAGATGCAGCGCACCCACCCCTGCTTTCTTGTCGTAACTCCTGGCCCCTCCTCTTAGCTGGTCGTCAGTAGGTCCACTCTCTCTCCCTGTTTCAAGACCTTAATCGTGAGTGAGTGAGTGTGTGTACTCACCTAATTCACCTAATTATACTTACCTAATTATGGTTGCAGGGGTCGAGACTCAGCTCCTAGCCCCGCTTCTTAACTGATCACTACTAGGTCCTCTCTCTCTCTCTCTCTCACTCTCTCTGCTCCTGGAGCTTTGTCACACCTTGTCTTAAAGCTATGTATGGTTCATGCCTCCACTACATCACTTGCTAGACTGTGCCCCTTCCTGTGTGTGTGTGTGCGTGAGAGAGAGAGAGAGAGAGAGAGAGAGAGAGAGAGAGAGAGAGAGAGAGAGAGAGAGAGAGAGAGAGAGAGAGAGAGAGAGAGAGAGAGAGAGAGAGAGAGAGGGAAGAGAGGAAGGGTCAAATAAGAGAGAAGAACATGATTACAGGGACACAAAAACATCCGGAGTAAGGTCACTGATCGTTGTGTAGGGGTCAGTCCCACGTCATTACAGAGGTCAGAGGTCACCTCTTATTTCAATATGCCAGATATAATTGATGCCAAAAACCGTAAACATATTACTAAATTTCTGTTGAAAACATTGACATTGTGATATATAATTCATGTTGGATAATTGATATATAGAAAACCAATAAAGCGAAAATATTATAAACCAATTGTAGGATTAACTGACTAGTGTAATCCCAGTGAATTAGTTGGCAGTAAAGGACAGTGGAATTTAGAGGATTACTAGAAAAAGGGACGATCAGACTATTGTGTTTGGCAACCAGCACAAATATAAACACTGTGTATAAGTTTTTCCTGCATATGTAGCAGCCGCGTATTAATATTAGTGTCAAAGTGAAAGTAGGAACGTGAGGTGGGTGAGTGTGAGGTGGGTGAACGTGAGGTGGGTGAGTGTGAGGTGGGTGAGTGTGAGGTGGGTGAACGTGAGGTGGGTGAGCGTGAGGTGGGTGAGCGTGAGGTGGGTGAACGTGAGGTGGGTGAGCGTGAGGTGGGTGAACGTGAGGTGGGTGAGTGTGAGGTGGGTGAACGTGAGGTGGGTGAGCGTGAGGTGGGTGAGTGTGATGTGGGTGAACGTGAGGTGGGTGAGCATGAGGTGGGTGAGCGTGATGTGGGTGAACGTGAGGTGGGTGAACGTGAGGTGGGTGAGCGTGAGGTGGGTGAGCGTGAGGTGGGTGAACGTGAGGTGGGTGAGCGTGAGGTGGGTGAACGTGAGGTGGGTGAGTGTGAGGTGGGTGAACGTGAGGTGGGTGAGCGTGAGGGGGGTGACCGGGAGGTGGGTGAGTGTGAGGTGGGTGAACGTGAGGTGGGTGAACGTGAGGTGGGTGAGTGTGAGGTGGGTGAGCGTGAGGTTGGTGAGCGTGAGGTTGGTGAGCGTGAGGTGGGTGAGTGTGATGTGGGTGAACGTGAGGTGGGTGAACGTGAGGTGGGTGAACGTGAGGTGGGTGAACGTGAGGTGGGTGAACGTGAGGTGGGTGAACGTGAGGTGGGTGAACGTGAGGTGGGTGAACGTGAGGTGGGTGAACGTGAGGTGGGTGATTGATGTGGGTGAACGTGAGGTGGGTGAACGTGAGGTGGGTGATTGAGGTGGGTGAACGTGAGGTGGGTGAACGTGGGGTGGGTGAACGTGGGGTGGGTGATTGAGGTGGGTGAACGTGGGGTGGGCGAACGTGAGGTGGGTGAACGTGGAGTGGATGAATGTGAGATGGATGAATGTGAGATGGATGAATGTGAGAATGTGATAGATTGATAGGTATACTCTCGCTGAGATATACTCAGCTACAGCTCCCTCTCACCCCCACCACCCCCAAACCTCATCCTTCCCCATCCCACCCCTCCCAATACCCAAACCAATACACTGGCCAATCCACATACCACTCTCCTCACACTGATATCCTTCTAACTTTCCTGTCTTCTTATTTTTCGGCAACTTCGCCTTTGGCGACTTAAAACAAGGCAGTTTGACCATCCAGTAGCCCGTGTGGTTTTTTTAAAATCCGACCGATCTTTGCCTTGGGCCCCGTCCCCCTCACTCCCTCGAGCGTAGGCTATCTTAGGGGCTGACCTTCATAAGTCAGCTGAAATAGGAATAAGATGCAGGACACACACAGGCAATTGCTTCCTTTTCAGCATATTATCTGAGTCAGCTTTAAACTAGCTTGGCAAAATGCCCAATATAAAAGTCAGACTTCGGATCACTGGTGACCCGAAACCCAAAAGGGAAATCTTAGACTGCATTAGTAGTAATGCTACCATCGCACCTGTGGATATATTCACAACCCATTCTGGTGCAGTACTACTGCTCTCCTCGGAAGAGGAGCTACTCCACCTACTAAAGAGAGACGTTCTAGACAAACACTCCGATGAGGGAATTTCCCCCATCCCACCTGACAACTTCCAGGCACAGCACTCAGTGTTGCAAGCATCAACAGTATCATGCGTGAACATACCGATGTTGAATTAGCTGAAGGGATCAACCAACATAACTCCGAGTTCAAGGTTCTCATGGTTTACAAGTTTGCCAAGAACTCTGCCAACCAACAATCGCTGAAACTTATCCTAGAGACACCTGAGGAAGCCAAGTTCGTCTGCGATCATGGCCTGAAATGTTTTGGCACTAAATGCACACCCGACCAAGTCAGTATGGAGAGGTTTGTCCTCATCACCCAATGCTTCAGATGCTATCACTTCGGTCATAGCACGAAGAAATGCACCAATGAGAAACCTGTCTGCAGCATCTGCGCAGGTGACCACGCTTACAGGGACTGCCCCAACAGAAGCAATCCCAAGTGCATCCTCTGTGGTGGGGAAACACCATGCTGTTTCACCTAGCTGCCCTGTCAGGAAGTATGAAGTCCAAAAAATCCTAGATAACATGAAACTGGCCAGCGCAAAAAAAAAAAAAAAAAAAAAAAAAAAAAAACCGCACAGTCTCCTACTACCACATCACATGAATCTTTCCCCAACCTATCGAACTCGGGTAGTGCCCCTACTGCCACTGCTTCGCAACGCAATGCTTGGAACCTCACCCCCCAGCCCCCTACCCCCAGCCCCCCACACCCCAGCCCCCCACCCCCACCCCACTCCTAGCCCTCACCATTCCCAAGGGTTTCCCTCCTATCCCATCCCTTCTGGACTCATCCAAGAAGGGATAATGAAGAGCACAGCTTACTTCATGCTGGCCAAGGAGTGGTCCAAGGGCGATGACCACCTTCGCTGCACCATCCTCAATGAACTGTTTGTAGCAAATGGCACTTAAGCCATAATCATCCCCGACTCAGTGCGCTCATACATGAGCCCCCCTACTCAAACTCCCACACTCAACCAACCTACCATCAGCAGCGAAGCCACAATCTCTGCACCTGCACCACTACCTGATGAACAACCCACTGCCACTGAGGCCGACCCAAAGGACCAACCTGGTTCCACCGCCACCCCATGTGAGACAACCGCTTAGCAGCAAATCCAGTTTCAGGACATACCTTTCCAGGTACGATCTCCACTATCCCCCATGTCCGCCACTGATGTGATGGACGACTCAACTCGCCAAATAAGTGTAGACTCCGACGTGCCCCCTACGTCTGACGACGAGTCAGACTTGTCATCGGATATCACCATTGCCAGCAGTATAGACGATGACCTATTCTCTTCTCAGATGCCCACCCAAGACTATAACCCCACACCCACCCACTCCCGCAACTCCACCAGAAAGCGCACACAACCGCCGCACGATTGTGCTACTAAACTCCCTTCCTCTGTTCACAGCAGCTCCGCCAAACACGTAAAATAATGGGGATCACGATTCTGCAAATCAACATCCAACACTTCTTCAACAACCGTTATCTCCTTGAACTAGAACTCTGCAACCACAACCCGGACATTATCCTTTTAAATGAAACATCAGCCAGACCTGACAAACACAGATACGTGGGTACACAACTCTCGAGATATCCAGGGGGCCCCACAGCGGGGTGGCCATCCTAGTGAAGCAGGGGCATGAATTTCGCAATATACATGTCGACGAGGACAACGTCCTGCAACGACGAGGACAACGTCCTAGCAATTGAAGCGCCAACATCACACGGGCGACGTCTAGTAGGGACAAGGTACTTTCCTCCCAGACAACCGTATATTGAATCTATTCCCTTACACTAATTACTCAATAGAAATATCCCTACTGTCTTAGCAGGGGACTTCAATGCCCACCACCCCGCTCTCTTCAACTGTGGAGTCACCCATCCACAAGGCGACCACAAGGGGAAACAACTATTCAACATAATGGCCGCGAAATACCTACATTCCAAGGCCCATTCTTCAAGTCGTTCATGGGCCACCACCCAGGTACCCCAGACGTTGTACTTACCAACAGAGACTGCGACTTGCTCCACTGCAGTCTCTCCCCAGGCGGCAACGTCGCTTCAGATCACATCCCCGTCGTAATCAAGCTCCAGTCCACTCCGTTCCGAACCCCCACCCTCTCTAGACCCATCCTGAAGACACTAGGATTCGACCCCTTCAGAGCCTTCCTAGGAAACGATCAAACTATTTCTCTTGAAGACCATCCGTCCATTGCAATAGACGGGGCAGTTAACTCCCTCCATGCCAAAATCAAAGAGGCCACACAAGCTGGCTGCGCACTAACAACGTCCAAGATCTACCAACAATACAAACCAACCAGGGAAATCAAGGACAGAATAACTACCAATCTGAGTGCAGCAGACACTTCCACATAGTAGAACTTCCCGGGTGGGTTGCCCTAAGAAAGAGAAGAGAGCTAATCGCCCTAATAACCCAACATAAGAGAGATCTTTGGGATTATCTGGTGCGCCAAGCAAACCAGTATAAACGCCACCCAGACCAATTCTGGAACAAGATCCGTAGACTTCTAAGGGCCAGCCACACTCCCACTCAACACCTCCCTCACTCCTTCACCGACGAAGACGGTGAAGATGTGACTACCCTGCTCGATGACCCACAAGACCAAGCCAAGCTGATGGGCGAAGTATAGGAGAACATTCTCTCACACAACGACAGCAGAAGATCTAACAATAATCACTACCAGTGGGTCAACCAATGGCGTGACGAGAACCTGGAAGACCTCCATCCTATACCATCAATTGACACATCTTCTCTTGAAAACGAACACCCTCTAACCAAACAAATTACGCTCGTGGAAGTGTCCCAAGTCATTGGGCAACTGAGAAACACAGCACCTGGCCCTTCAGGCATAACAGCTAAGCAACTAAAGTATCTTCCCCGCAACTGCAAGATGTCACTGGTAAATATCTACAAGGCCATCTTGGCATCTGGTCATTTCCCAGTGTCATTCAAGACGGCTAGGATGATCTTCATCGCCAAACCCAACAAGGACAACCGCAACCCCGAGAACTACAGGCCCATCTCCCTACTCGAAGTCACGGCAAAGTCTTCGAAAGAATAATCTCTAACAGGTTGAATTACTACATGGAGTTCAACCACCTATTCTCTGAAAGGCGGTTCGGCTTCAGGTCCCACCGCAGCACACAGCATGCCATAAATATCATCTTCGATGCCGTGGCCAGCCTGAAGAAACAAGGGAACCTGGCCCTGATTGCCACCTGGGACGTACACAAGGCCTTCGGCAGCCTGTGGCACGACGGTCTAATTTTCATACTCGTACACCTCCCTGACCATAACTGGACCTTTCTCAGGCTCATCTACAACTTCTTAACAGGAAGAAGAATCATCCCCACCTCCCACGGCGCGGAAGCAACTCCCTTCACACCGACAGCAGGAGTACCCCAAGGCTCATGCCTCAGCCCTATACTCTTCAACATATACGTCAACTACCTCCCCCAACCTGAACACAATGATACTGTCATCACCCAGTTTGCAGACGATGTCATCAATGTAGTCTCTTCTACCCGTATCGCTGGTGCAAATAAGCATAAGAGAGCAATAGAGAAAATGAATGAAGAACTAAATAGAACAGCCAGGTGGGAGAAGAAATGGAGAATCACAACCAACCCAGACAAAGTCATCATCAGCACAATCGGCTGCTTGCCATCAACCATAGAAGACAAAGGGGGAATTTCCATCAGAGGCACCAGAATTACTATTAGAAATTCAAACAAGATCCTAGGATACGAGATCGACAGATTTCTCAACTCTACATCCCACATAACCAATAAAGTAAATGAAAGCGAAAGCCGAAAGCGAAAGCCCACCTTGGTCAACTTTATTGTTTTAAGGCAGCCCCTTCCCACATCAAACTACACCAGTACAAGATGATGATCAGACCTCTGCTGGAATACCCTTGTGTACCCATGTTGCTGACAACCAAAACAACATCCTAAAACTCCAAAGTCCAAAACAGAGCCCTCCGCTTTATAACTGGCATCAGATTCAGAGACAGAATCAGAACCGAAGACCTGCACATACAACAGAGAATCACTGCAATCAACGTCAGGCTAGACAAACTAACGAAGAGACAACTATATGACATGCAGGAACTCTATGTACCTGACAGAGAGAACCCTCCCCAACGATCGAACACGACCTACTAAATCATTAGCACCCCACCCCACAGATCCCAAAGAATGACCCCTCCAACAAAGAGTTCGACGCTTCCTTCACAAGGAGAACTTCTCTCGATCAAAATTCTTAAGCGACCTCCCCGTAGAAGAAGAATAGATACCACCGGAACCATACTACGTCCGGTAACATGAACTAACGCTCCCCAATTCTGTGTGACCCACTTCTATCAACCAACACCTCACAACTAACCTGGTAACACCTACAATTATCCTCTAGCAGGACACCACCTCAGACACTACTTAGCCAGCCAACTCCAGGTGAGCAACCAACCTCTATCAAACGACCTGCAACTACTACCTGCAGCTGCGGCCTTATGACCAACCTCTTGCGAAAAAAAAGGCAATTGCAAACAGTACGAATCCTTCCAATTCAGTGGCACACTGGTATACAGACAATATAGCAGTGTGCAGTTGATGGGCAGGAGGTATACCTATTTCATAAAGTTAACTTTTCAGCGAATTACACAACATACACACACGCGTATTTAAATTGCACCAAAGTGGATAGCCACTTACCTTAAAAACCCCACCTACCCCTCCACCCTCCCAAACATTTCCAACATTCCATCCTTACCCATCCTTCTTCCTCCCCCATCTTTCCCAAGCTCTGGTCAGAACCTCGTTACCTCGTTACTCAGCTATATCGTTCAGGAGATACTCAGCCATCATGTTCTTCACTATCTTCTGCCACTCAGATGCCCCACTGAGGCCGCCACTATTGCTACTCAGTGTTGGTGTTGATTGTGTTGGTGGTGGCAGTGGTATTGATTACAGTGGTGATTGTGGCGATAGTGGTGGTACAGGTGTTAGGTTAGCGGTGGTGGTGAGGTTGGTGTTAGTGGCAGCACTGGTAGTGACACTGGCGGTTTAACTTTTATAGTGGAAGGCGGCAGAGAGAGTGCTGGAGGGCGGCAGTGTGGAGGTAGGGAGGCGGAAGGGAGGAGGTAGGAACCTGGCAGATGGGCGACAAGATCAAGATAAAGAGAGTTAAGGTAAGACCTCATGTGGAGCGAGCGGGGAAGACGGATCAGGTGAAGAATAGCTTTGGAGAGGATGGTCCAAAGTCGTAGAGAAAGTGCAAGGGATTAACCCAGCAGCTAGGCGCTCGTGGGACAGAATGGAGAATCAAGAGGAGTAGACTCTGTTGTAACGGTCTTGTGGAGGTTAGAGGTCATCAGTTTTGAGAAGCTGGCAACAGGTTAAGTCGCAGGACAGGACAGGCAGGTAGGAACATCAGAGCGCAGCTCACTGATGGTGTTATTTGAAGAGATTAAAGAGGCAGGTTTGTATTATTATTATAATAAAAATGAAGCGCTAAGCCACAAGGGCTATACAGCGCTGCAGGATAGGGAAGGAAGCAAGGGTATTGGGCGGCAGAAGGGAGGAGGGATGATCAGTAGGTTACAGAAAACAGCGGGGCAGGGGATAGTGCAGGGTAGAAGGTAGCAAGAGATTGAGGTAGAAAGGGCTGAAGGTATCAGAATTTGTGAAGTCAGTTGTTGTCAAAAAGTCAATAAGAGTGTCCGGATGAAAGGTGGGTCCATCAGCGAGAAGGGAAGGTAAAGAGAGAGCAGCGGAGCGAAGACGACGACGGAGGTAAATTCTGCGTGCTCGTTGATAAAGTGGGCAGTCCAACAGAATGTGGGTGACTGATAATGGAGCCTGGCAATTCTCACAGAGAGGAGCAGGGCACCTCTCCATGAGATAACCATGAGTAAGACGAGTATGGCCAATGCGAAGACGGGAGAGAGTAGTCTCCCAACCTCGACACTAGTGATAAGAAGACGGCCAGTAACCTACACTCGGTTTAATAGATTGAAGTTTGTTACCGAGCATAGTAGACCAACGTTGTTGCCAACAGGTGTGAAGGTGGGAAGATATTGCAGCAAAATAGTCCGTAAATGGAATACCTCTATATGAAACTGGTAGGTCATGTACTGCTGACCGCGCAGCAGTGTCTGCTTGTTCATTGCCCTGTACGTCAACAGGCAGGTTTGGAGAGGAGCCATTCTCATTTTTTTTTGAAGCTGCTCCTAGAGAGGTGGTAAAGATTTGTCTTGTTTCCAAAGGTGAAACGTAGAGGCTTGAGGAATTCCAGAACTTTGGTGGGTGTGAAGTGTAGATGTGGCTCGTAAGTAAACTTGACAGTTCCAGCACCGAGGCCTTTGTAGAACTCAGTGCAGGTCATGGTGTCAGCGTTAGTTGGAGAAGTGAAGAAGGTAAGGTTTTCCCATGGGAGTGTACTGGTGTCGTCAACAACTTTTCGGAGGTGGGTTCAGTGGATGAGTCTTCAATAGATTGATTTTAACACGATGCGACAGCATTGTAAGGAGGAGGTGGCGCAGGTAGGATATAAATTCCACTCCCCAGCGGAGATCGAAGAGAATCTTCTTGAGAGTAGAGCGACTTTGTCTTGCCAGTAGCAAGGTCAGCAGTGGAATGTCCCTGATGGGTGATAGAATAGCAAGAGAGGGGAGGAGGGATGGGGAAGGCAGCAGTGGGTGGTAAGTTAACAGAGTGGTGGGAGGATGTGGGGAATGATAGCTGTGATGCGCGTGGAAAGTGACCTTGAAAAATCCAAGCAATTTTCTGTTAAATATTCATAACAGTGTTGCAACTGATGAAGTGTTAGCACAAACAATACAGACATTTGTTAAGGCTAAATGCTACTTGTTTTATTTTATATTTTTTGTTATTTTATTGCATAAAAATATCACAGAAATATATGATATTTGTGTTAGGTCGTGTGTCTGTAAGACCTATCTAGTTTATTTTTGTGTACTTTATTTTCTTGATGGAATTGAGGACACGACGTCTGGCAAGGCTCACTGATGCCTTCTGCATCTCAGGATTTCCCAAGATTTTTCCTATTGGTTAAATACAATAGCCATCTAACCTGCGTTTCGTCTGTGTATAATTATACACAGCTGTATGACATTTACATGAGAGTGAAAGATGTTTATCATTCACTCTCTCCAACTTCTAAGATGTTTCAGGAAATCATCTAAAGAACTAAAGAGGAGGGCTGCTCTCTCTCTCTCTCTCTCTCTCTCTCTCTCTCTCTCTCTCTCTCTCTCTGGTCTGTCTTACGTTGGCATTAGTTCAGTGTGGACGGGCTCGTCCACACGCGTCGCTTCCAAGTGTTCTTATGAGCGTGTATATCCTTGCACATCTCTGAGAGTGCATACCCAATAATATCATAATGCTCTAGCTTCAACAGCAAGGTATTGGGGTTTACAGCTTCAAATGCTTTTCTTAGATCAGTAAAGAGGCCTATTCGATATTCATTATTTTGTAGGGCTAAATGAACAGAATCTAGCATTTTAATGACAACATCAACTGTACTTTTTCCTGGCCTGAAGCTGAACTCGTGGGGGGTTAAGAATATTCTGGCTAGCATTTGTTGATATATTATCTTTTCAAGAATTATAGTCAATGGAAAGTTAGAGTTTGGTCTATAACTGGGGATTTCAGCTGGGTCTCCACCTTTATGGCTCAGGGTAACACGAGCTAGCTTAAGTACGTTAGGGAAACCTTTGGTTTCAAGAGATATACTGGAGAGAGCTGCAGTGATTGGAGACATCACATGGCCAACTTTCTTATATATGAATGGTGGAAGTCTCGCTTTATTACCTGTTTGTTTTTAGTGAATTTATTATTAATGGAAGGGTTTGTGGTGGACAGGTAGAAGGAATCTTTACAACTACCATTAAAGGTTTAGAATTTTGGTGGAAAGGTTAGTGCCTGTAGTTGAGAATTCATATAAGTTATTTACAATATTAGTAATGTGAAAGGTAGGTTCATCATGGCTTGTCAGTACAGTTTTTCTTTGAACGAAGCAACTTTGCTTGAGTCTAATATTTGAGAGAGTATTTCCCAGTCTTTTTGATATCGCTCTTTATTTCTCAGAATCTGCAGGCATAATATAGCCGTTTAGATTTTTTATAAGCCTAGTGAGTGTTGATGTACATTGCATGTCTGAGGGAATGAACTCACAAAAAGTCTTACTTCGCCGACAGACGTCAACATGTCACTACTTGGTACTAGTTGGTAGATAGATCTATAACTTCCTGACAAACAGAACACAAAGAGAAGTAGTGAACAGAGTAAAGTCGGAGGCAGCCATAGTGAAAAGCTCTGTTCCACAAGGCACAGTACAAGAGATGTCTTCCTTTGCAGATTACACCCGAACTGCCATGACAGATTCCTTCATTGAAGACACCGCAAGACTCCAAGTGGACATCAACCATATCTTCAAGTGGGCCACTGAAAACAATATGAAGTTCAATGAAGAGAAATTTAAACTGCTTAGATATGAAAAACTTGAGGAAATTAAGACTATATCAGGTACACAACAAATTCTAACCACACAATAGAGAGATAAAATAATGTGAAGGGCATGGGAGTGTTAATGTCTGAGGATCTTACCTTCAAAGACCTCAACACTGTATCTACCTCATCTGCTAGAAGAATGATATGATGGATAATGAAAACCTTCAAAACCAGGGACGCCAAACCCATGATGATACTCTCCAAATCGCTTATTCTGTCTAGTATGGAATACTGCTGTACACTAACTGCCCCCTTCAATTCAGGCGAAATTGCTGGCCTGGAGGGTGTACAGAGAACTTTCACGGCACACGTAAGTACGATAAAGCACCTAAATTACTGGGAACGGTTGAAGTCCCTTGATTTGTATTCCTTGAAACGCAGACGAGAAAGATACATGATAATATACGCTTGGAAAATCCTAGAGAGATTAGAACCAAACTTGCACACGAAAATCACTCCCTACGAAAGCAAAAGTCTCGGCAGATGTAACATTCCCCAATAGAATAAGTGCCAAGGGCCCAAGACTGTTCAGCTGCCTTCCAATATACATAAGGGGGATTACCAATGGACCTCTGGCTGTCTTCAAAAAGGGGCTTGACAGGCACCTAAAGTCAGTACCTGATCAGCCTGGTTGTGGTTCATACGTTGGTTTACGTGTGGCCTGCAGTAACAGCCTGGTTGATCAGACCCTGATCCACCACGAGGCCTGGTCTCAGACCAGGCAGCGGGGGGCGTTGACCCCCGAAACCATCTCCAGGAATACTTCATTAAGACACATTATCATGACTCAAGAAATCGTAATGACACGATTGCAAACAAACCATACCCCCGGCCGGGATTGAACCCGCGGTCATAGAGTCTCAAAACTCCAGCCCGTCGCGTTAGCCACTAAACCAGCTAGCCACAATAAGATTCATCCAACTAGGTATATTTCTACACCATAAGAAGGTTAGCACAGGCACCACTGTGACCACAAATGCAAGTTTTTACAGACGAATTTCCAGCTAGCGTGGCCGTGACGAACTCTAGCTCAAGTCCCTTCACTGCCGTCAACATGACTCAAGAAATCGTAATGACACGATTGCAAACAAACCATACCCCCGGCCGAGATTGAACCCGCGGTCATAGAGTCTCAAAACTCCAGCCCGTCGCGTTAGCCACTAGCATTTGTGGTCACAGAGGTGCCTGTGCTAACTTTCCTATGGTGTAGAAATATACCTAGTTGGATGAATCTTATTGTGGCTAGCTGGTCTAGTGGCTAACGCGACGGGCTGGAGTTTTGAGACTCTATGACCGCGGGTTCAATCCCGGCCGGGGGTATGGTTTGGACACATTATCATTATAGGGGTACTGCAGGGTAGTGTCCTTGGTCCACTATAAAATTGTGCCTACATGAATGATCTACCAAAGTCTTCCCAGGAACCTAAACCAGTCCTGTTTTCAGATGACAAATTCGTCATATCTACTTCAAATCCTGTTGTCCTCAGCAACACACTGAATTTCTTCCCGAATGGCCATCAACAAACTTAATTTTAACATTGAAAAGACCTTCTATATACTGTTTGGGGATAATGTTAAGAAAATCTGCCTTATAATATATAATTCTCACAAAAAAAGACAAGAGAAAGAAAACTTCTTCGAGATACATCTTGACTGCAACTTGAAATTAAACACTCACATCCATCACATATCTGAGAAAATTTCCAAGTAACATTACTGTGTACTGCTCTCCACTCCACACGAACCTCCTTTCCGGTGTTTGTGCTGGGGATCTACTACGGCAAATTACTTGAAACTCATTGTTACCCAACAAAAATCAGCTGTTAGAATAATATCTTTATTTACTACAAGTACATGTACAAGGTATACAGTCCTAGCTGACATCAGTGACGTACTATCAAAGCCGCTTGTTATGCAGAGCATTTCGGGCAAATTATGTCAGTTTTGTCCCAGGATGCGACCCACACCAGTTGACTAGCACTCGGGTACCTATTTTACTGATGGGTGAACATAGACAACCGATGTAAGGAAACACGCCTAATGCTTTCCTCCCTTCGCCAGTAATCGAACCCGGACTTCACCGTGAGAAGCGAGAGCTTTTGCCACCATGCCAACATTCAGGTTCGTGACAATACTCATACACATCCATTTTTAAAAGGTCTAAATTTACTGAATATACATCACGTCCAAACATACCACTACAGTCTATACATACAAGATTATTATTATAAGGGCTCTGGTGGCCTGGTGGTTAACGCTCTCGCTTCACACGGTGAGGGCCTGGGTTCGATTCCCAGCCAGAGTAGAAACATTGGACGTGTTTCTTTCCACCTGTTGTCTATGTTCCCCATCAGTAAAATGGGTACCTGGGTGTTAGTCGACTGGTGTGGGTCGCATCCTGGGACACTGACCTAAGGAGGCCTGGTCACAGACCGGGCCGCGGGGGCGTTGACCCCCGGAACTCTCTCCAGATAAACTCCAGATAATCAAAAAGAAGCGCTAAGCCACAAGGGCTATACAGCAGATATACATGCAAGAGAACTCTGAACGCAACTCTTCCGAATGCTTCAACTCTTCCTGGAGAACTGCAACAGAACACACACACACAGAGCAAGAAATAAATATCTGATATACCGAGTGTTCGATTCAAACTTTTCAAAAACTCTCTGCATATAAAATTTTGAACTTCCTCCAGGACAATGCAAAAATTTCTCCTTTCAAAATTATTGAAAAAAAAAAGAAAAAACCTAAATCTGATTTAAACCTTGTTAAAACAGATTATGTTTAAGCCTGAAGAATTAATGTTAAAATTGTTGATATAAACCATATAAACATTCATACTGGTGGCAGGATGGTGGCAGTGGGTGGCAGGATGGTGGCAGTGGGTGGCAGGATGGTGGCAGTGGGTGGCAGGATGGTGGCAGTGGGTGGCAGGATGGTGGCAGTGGGTGGCAGGATGGTGGCAGTGGGTGGCAGGATGGTGGCAGTGGGTGGCAGGATGGTGGCAGTGGGTGGCAGGATGGTAGCAGTGGGTGGCAGGATGGTGGCAGTGGGTGGCAGGATGGTGGCAGTGGGTGGCAGGATGGTGGCAGTGGGTGGCAGGATGGGGGCAGTGGGTGGCAGGATGGTGGCAGTGGGTGGCAGGATGGTGGCAGTGGGTGGCAGGATGGTGGCAGTGGGTGGCAGGATGGTGGCAGTGGGTGGCAGGATGGTGGCAGTGGGTGGCAGGATGGTGGCAGTGGGTGGCAGGATGGTGGCGGTGGGTGGCAGTGGGTGGCAGGTTAGTGGCAGGATGGTGGCAGTGGGTGGCAGGATGTTGGCAGTGGGTGGCAGGATGGTGGCAGTGGGTGGCAGTTTAGTGGCAGGATGGTGGCAGTGGGTGGCAGGATGGTGGCAGTGGGTGGCAGGATGTTGGCAGTGGGTGGCAGGATGGTGGCAGTGGGTGGCAGTGGGTGGCAGTTTAGTGGCAGGATGGTGGCAGTGGGTGGCAGGTTAGTGGCAGGATGGTGGCAGTGGGTGGTAGGTTAGTGGCAGGAAGGTGGCAGTGGGTGGCAGGTTAGTGGCAGGATGGTGGCAGTGGGTGGCAGGTTAGTGGCAGGATAGTGGAAGTGGGTGGCAGATTAGTGGCAGGATGGTGGCAGTGGGTGGCAGGTTAGTGGCAGGATGGTGGCAGTAGGTGGTAGGTTAGTGGTGAGGATGTGGCAGTGGGTGGTAGGTTAGTGGTGAGGATGGTGGCAGTGGGTGGCAGGTTAGTGGTGAGGATGATGGCAGTGGGTGGCAGGCTAGTGGTGAGGATAGCGGCAGTGGGTGGCAGGTTAGTGGTGAGGATGGTGGCAGTGGGTGGTAGGTTAGTGGTGAGGATGGCGGCAGTGGGTGGCAGGTTAGTGGTGAGGATGGCGGCAGAGGGTGGCAGGTTAGTGGTGAGGATGGCGGCAGTGGGTGGCAGGTTAGTGGTGAGGATGGGGGCAGTGGGTGGCAGGTTAGTGGTGAGAATGGTGGCAGTGGGTGGCAGGATAGTGGTGAGGATAGCGGAAGCGGGTGGAAGGTTAGTGGTGAGGATGGTGACAGTGGGTGGCAGGTTAGTGGTGAGGATGGCGGCAGTGGGTGGCAGGTTAGTGGTGAGGATGGTGGCAGTGGCAGGCAGGTTAGTGGTGAGGATGGTGGCAGTGGGTGGCAGGTTAATGGTGAGGATGGCGGAAGTGGGTGGCAGGTTAGTGGTGAGGATGGTGGCAGCGGGTGGCAGGTTAGTGGTGAGGATGGCGGCAGTGGGTGGCAGGTTAGTGGTGAGGATGGTGGCAGTGGGTGGCAGGTTAGTGGTGAGGATGGAGGCAGTGGGTGGTAGGTTAGTGGTGAGGATGGTGGCAGTGGGTGGCAGGTTAGTGGTGAGGAAGGTGGAAGTGGGTGGTAGGTTAGTGGTGAGGATGGTGGCAGTGGGTGGTAGGTTAGTGATGAGGATGGTGGCAGTGGGTGGCAGGTTAGTGGTGAGGATGGTGGCAGTGGGTGGCACGTTAGTGGTGAGGATGGTGGCAGTGGGTGGCAGGTTAGTGGGGAGGATGGCGGCAGTGGGTGGCAGGTTAGTGGTGAGGATGGTGGCAGTGGGTGGCAGGTTAGTGGTGAGGATGGCGGCAGTGGGTAGCAGGTTAGTGGTGAGGATGGCGGCAGTGGGTGGCAGGTTAGTGGTGAGGATGGCGGCAGTGGGTGGCAGGTTAGTGGTGAAGATGGTGGCAGTGGGTGGCAGGTTAGTGGTGAGGATGGTGGCAGTGGGTGGTAGGTTAGTGGTGAGGATGGTGGCAGTGGGTGGCAGGTTAGTGGTGAGGATGGTGGCAGTGGGTGGTAGGTTAGTGATGAGGATGGTGGCAGTGGGTGGCAGGCTACTGGTGAGGATGGTGGCAGTGAGTGGCAGGTTAGTGGTGAGGATGGTGGCAGTGGGTGGCAGATTAGTGGTGAGGATGGTGGCAGTGGGTGGCAGATTAGTGGTGAGGATGGCGGCAGTGGGTGGCAGGTTAGTGGTGAGGATGGCGGCAGTGGGTGGCAGGTTAGTGGTGAGGATGGTGGCAGTGGGTGGTAGGTTAGTGGTGAGGATGGTGGCAGTGGGTGGCAGGTTAGTGGTGAGGATGGTGGCAGTGGGTGGTAGGATAGTGGTGAGGATGGTGGCAGTAGGTGGCAGGTTAGTGGCGAGGATGGTGGCAGTGGGTGGTAGGTTAGTGGTGAGGCTGGTGGCAGTGGGTGGCAGGTTAGTGGTGAGCATGGCAGCTGTGGGTAGCAGGTTAGAGGTGAGGATGGCGGCAGTGGGTGGCAGGTTAGTGGTGAGGATGGTGGCAGTGGGTGGCAGGTTAGTGGTGAGGATGGCGGCAGTGGGTGGTAGGTTAGTGGTGAGGATGGTAACATTGGGTGGAAGGCTAGTGGTGAGGATGGCGGCAGTGGGTGGCAGGTTAGTGGTGAGGATGGTGGCAGTGGGTGGTAGGTTAGTGGTGAGGATGGTGACAGTGGGTGGCAGGTTAGTGGTGAGGATGGCAGCTGTGGGTGGCAGATTAGTGGTGAGGATGGCGGCAGTGGGTGGCAGGTTAGTGGTGAGGATGGTGGCAGTGGGTGGCAGGTTAGTGGTGAGGATGGCGGCAGTGGGCGGTAAGTTAGTGGTGAGGATGGTGGCAGTGGGTGGTAGGTTAGTGATGAGGATGGTAACATTAGGTGGCAGGCTAGTGGTGAGAATGGCGGCAGTGGGTGGCAGGTTAGTGGTGAGGATGGTGGCAGTGGGTGGTAGGATAGTGGTGAGGATGGTAACATTGGGTGGCAGGTTAGTGGTGAGGAAGGTGGCAGTGGGTGACAGGTTAGTGGTGAGGATGGTGGCAGTGGGTGGCAGGTTAGTGGTGAGGATGGCGGCAGTAGGTGCCAGGTTAGTGGTGAGGATGGTGGCAATGGGTGGTAGGTTAGTGGTGAGGATGGTAACATTGGGTGGCAGGTTAGTGGTGAGGATGGTGGCAGTGGGTGGTAGGTTAGTGGTGAGGATTGTAACACTGGGTGGCAGGTTAGTGGTGAGGAAGGTGGCAGTGGGTGACAGGTTAGTGGTGAGGATGGTGGCAGTGGGTGGTAGGTTAGTGGTGAGGATGGTAACATTGGGTGGCAGGTTAGTGGTGAGGATGGCGGCAATGGGTGGTAGGTTAGTGGTGAGGATGGTAACATTGGGTGGCAGGTTACTGGTGAGGATGGTGGCAATGGGTGGTAGGTTAGTGGTGAGGATGGTAACATTGGGTGGCAGGTTAGTGGTGAGGATGGTGGCAGTGGGTGGTAGGTTAGTGGTGAGGATGGTGGCAGTGGGTGGTAGGTTAGTGGTGAGGATGGTGGCAGTGGGTGGTAGGTTAGTGGTGAGGATGGTGGCAGTGGGTGGTAGGTTAGTGGTGAGGATGGTGGCAGTGGGTGGTAGGTTAGTGGTGAGGATGGTGGCAGTGGGTGGTAGGTTAGTGGTGAGGATGGTGGCAGTGGGTGGTAGGTTAGTGGTGAGGATGGTGGCAGTGGGTGGTAGGTTAGTGGTGAGGATGGTGGCAGTGGGTGGCAGGTTAGTGGTGAGGATGGTGGCAGTGGGTGGTAGGTTAGTGGTGAAGATGGTGGCAGTGGGTGGTAGGTTAGTGGTGAGGATGGTGGCAGTGGGTGGTAGGTTAGTGGTGAGGATGGTGGCAGTGGGTGGTAGGTTAGTGGTGAGGATGGTGGCAGTGGGTGGCAGGTTAGTGGTGAGGATGGTGGCAGTGGGTGGCAGGTTAGTGGTGAGGATGGTGGCAGTGGGTGGTAGGTTAGTGGTGAGGATGGTGGCAGTGGGTGGTAGGTTAGTGGTGAGGATGGTGGCAGTGGGTGGTAGGTTAGTGGTGAGGATGGTGGCAGTGGGTGGTAGGTTAGTGGTGAGGATGGTGGCAGTGGGTGGCAGGTTAGTGGTGAGGATGGTGGCAGTGGGTGGTAGGTTAGTGGTGAGGATGGTGGCAGTGGGTGGTAGGTTAGTGGTGAGGATGGTGGCAGTGGGTGGTAGGTTAGTGGTGAGGATGGTGGCAGTGGGTGGCAGGTTAGTGGTGAGGATGGTGGCAGTGGGTGGTAGGTTAGTGGTGAGGATGGTGGCAGTGGGTGGTAGGTTAGTGGTGAGGATGGTGGCAGTGGGTGGCAGGTTAGTGGTGAGGATGGTGGCAGTGGGTGTGTTGCAACCCCTGAATGGGTTACAATGATTATGTATATATAATGTATATTACCTTTTCATTTAATTTTATATTGCTTATATTTGCGATAATAGCTAAATCGTAAATGTATGACTTTATATTATTATTTGACTGTTATATTGTTATTTAGCTTATGTTGTTAGGATGTATATAAAATGTGCTCAGTTAGTCTTGATTGTCAAACTACTGTAATTATCGCTTGTCGCTCGTTATACTGCCGGCTTCTGAGCTGCAGTTGTCCACGTAGCTATCACGTGATCGAGGGGAGGTGTCCTCACCTCTCGTGAAGTTTTCAGTCTGCTGGAGACTCGCTTGCTGGTTGGACAGATTGTCTGTCTCATTATTCTTGTTAGTTCTGTAGAACTTTGTTCACAGAACATTGTAAAGACTTAGTGATTTTCGACGTTGTACTGAGGTTGTGTGTCACATAGACACACTGAACATCTCAGGTCCTTAGCTATAGCTTCTGACCTAATTTTGTACTGGTTCCTGTGTATTGTCACAGTCACAGTTTTACCTATGCTGAACAAAGATTCAGTATTATGGGAGTTTTGTAACTTTTGTGGAGGATCTGCAGATGGTCTCTACTTAGTGTCGTTATATTATCTCCTAGTTCCTGATTCTGTGTCGCAGTCGCTTGATATTGCATTGCTATTGGGCTTAGCATTCTTTGTTGTTCAAGCAGACTGTTCGGGTTGCCAGTCGGTCAAGAAGTTAGTTTATTTGAGGACTTTGTCAGTCACTTGTTTAAGTCTTATTCGAGTCTTGAGACATAGCTAACTACTTAAGAGCACTTACGCGCATACACACACTTGTACATATTTGTAATATCTTATTAAATGTTAATGTACCTGACGGTACTTAAGAATTATAAATGTGA
Organism: Cherax quadricarinatus; assembly: GCF_038502225.1. Classification (NCBI taxonomy): domain Eukaryota; kingdom Metazoa; phylum Arthropoda; class Malacostraca; order Decapoda; family Parastacidae; genus Cherax; species Cherax quadricarinatus. Next base: position 23,158,938 of record NC_091338.1, read on the forward strand.
TATGTGCTTTCAGCACAATAATATTGAACTCGAGAGATTGATTTTAATTTGATTGCTGTATTTAATTTACTTTGATAATATACCTCTAGACAATTTACTACTTAATAAATTTATTAAATTTTAATTTCTCTAGTTAGTAGCCTACCAGTTGTAATCCTGAAGCACTATTGAATAATACAGAATTTTAATGGATAATTGGACAAGGATACTGACTACTTGTTACGAAAACCCAGTAACAGGCTGGATGCTAGAAGGGCAGTCCTTTCTAGTATTCACTGGAGATCTCTAAGCTTTTAGAATCGCGTTTTTTGTAACAAATGGGGGCCTGTCCGGGATGCTCTTGATCCAAGGTGTTGGAGAAATTGTCCAGTTTGACATACTAGTACATCTATGGTCAAACACTTTGAGTACTTTCCTAATCTGAAGACTTTGAGTTTAGTCTTGTACAACATACCACGTGGATGTATGTACCTGACTGAGTCTCTTGATCCAAGGAGATGGAAATACTGTTTATGAGTTCTAACTCTAAGACAACTAACACTAAAATTCCTATTAGGATTATAGTTTCCCATAATCACTCTCTCGTAGTACAATTATTTTTGTGATGTATGCCAACGTGAAACAGTTAATTGATACTCTGACTTTGTCTGAGTTAAGTACATTAAAACTTCAGACGTGTTGGCGAGTAGCCAAATATCTCGGTGTGACGTATAACAGGAATTACACCGCTGAAACTGTCAGAGCGTTAATTAAAGATATAGTGTTTCCTGCTCGTACAGAGATGTCTGATTATGATTCAGATTCAGAAAGCCTAGTGTCACAATTAGGAAGTATGGCTTTATTTGAAGTTGAAGAAAGAGCAACTAGAGCAGAAGTGAGCCTAGTGTCTGAGCCTAGTGTAGCTCAGTTCTCGCTCACTCCTTCCTTCACTGACACTATAGTACAGAGTATAGCTGGTAGTATGACACAGCCTAATACTAGTACAGTGTATACTACACCTGTATTTACTTATCCTAGACCAGATCTAGACACTCTAGAGACGGCTGGACCAAGTGTCCGACCTAAGGACCGTCCAGACCATGTTAATTTCCCTACTCCTCCATTACCTACTGGTCCTATCTCTCAGGAACAGTTTGAGAGGTTGGAACGCCTCATTATGTTGCAGACTGCACAAATAGAGGCACAGAGGAAATTGAACGAAGAAGATTTCCAAAGAGAAAATGTTCGTCTGTTAAGACAACAGACTGATAGATCACAGGACACATTTAATGTGCAGAAAGCTGCATCCATGGTTCCTAAGTTTTTTGAAAGTGACTTAGACACATATTTTGATGTGTTTGAGAACCAGGCTCATGCTATGAACTGGCCACGTAAGCACTGGGCAACATTGCTTCATACTGCGTTGACGGGAAGAGCTCAAACGTGTTCTGCCGCCTTACCATTTGCTAAGTACATTAGTTATGACGCTGTCAAACAAACTATTCTAGAGACATATAACTTGTTACCTGTAAGTTATCAAAGAGCATTTCGTACGTTACAACGACGAAAAGATCAAACTTGTGTAGAGTTTGCTCGTGAGAAAAAAGTTGCATTTGAGAGATGGACTAGAGCTGCTAAGTGTAACAACTACGACAGTCTTGTTCAGTTGTTACTACACGAAGAGTTTAACAACTGTATGTCTGCTGACATACAAGAATATCTGATCGATCATACTACCTCAGATATTCTGGAAACTGCAGCATTAGCAGACAATTACGAAATTTCTCACTACCTTGTACGTGCTAAAACACTCAGAAACAGGGTAACTAAAAATTGTCCTAGAAGTTGGCAACCTAAATCAGCTGCTCATTGCCGGCCTGATGTACCTGTTACTGTAACTTCTTGTACCTTTACCAGGAAAACTCACAATCCTGAATCTGTCTCTGTGGCTAGACAGAAATCTGGTATCGAGAAGAAAAAGTTAAATGTACCTATTGTAACAGAAAAGGACATACTAGAGAGTATTGCTATAAGTTAGAAAGAGATGCGAGATAGTCATGCGGCTGGCGCCCCCACACAAGTTGTATCCTCTTCCGAGCAACAAAGGCACCAAAATCCTAGCAATACCTCTGATCCTACTGTTTTAGATAATGTTACTCAGGATAGATGACTAGCGTCAGAAAGTGTATCTGACGAAAAGATTCGTTCAGCGATGAGTCCTTACTTTTCGAGAGATAAAGTAGGATTTGACGAATCACATCTAACTGAGATAATTACTTTCAGAGACACTGGCAGTTATCTCACGTTATTAAGAGAAGATGTACTGCCCATAACTGACGATACCTATACCAAGATAGATGTATTGTTAGAAGCCTATGGAGGGGCTGTTATAAAAGTGCCTCTGCACAAAGTTTATATTGAAACAAGCTATTATACTGGTTATATTTCAGTGGGTATATCCAGTGGTGCATTTCCCCTCAGGTCAGTGGACTTGTTGATAGGGAACGATATCTTTCATGCTGGTATATGTAAAGAACCACTTGTGATTGATAATACCACTGATGATAATTATGCCATTGAAGCTTGTAGAGAGAAACCTATTTTATTTCCTCTCAGCGCAATTACTAGAGCTATGTCAAAGATACAACAACCATCCTTGTCTCCTGTTGAGTTAGTGGATGACAATGATTTGGGGTTGAATATGTTGTTTAGTGACGCTCTGCGCCCAGGATCATTAACACTGACTCCCCCCGGTCATCAACCTGGTCGGGACACAACTGACGTTAAATTTCTTACTCATGATGATTTAATCAAGGATCAGTTTGTTGATCAGTCACTGGAAAGACTGAGAGATATAGCAGTTACTGAGAGTGAAGCAAAGGATCTCGATAATTGTTACTATTATAGTAATGGTGTACTGATGGAGAAAACTACATGTAAGTTGTCAGCTGATAGTGTTTCCATCACAGTCAAGCATCTCGCTGTGTTACCAGTTACATTTCGTGAACAAGCCATTGATTTTGCTCACAATAGTCCCATAGGAGGACATTTGGGTGTCAAGAAGACACTCGGTAAACTGGCAAAACATTTTACTTGGCCAAAGATGAAGGAAACAGTAGCTGATCATGTGCGACGTTGCCACGTGTGTCAAGTGACAGGCAAGCCAGCGCACACACCTCCACCTGCGCCTCTCATTCCTATCACCGTGCCTGGTGAACCATTCTCACGTCTTATTATTGATTGTGTTGGTCCTTTGCCTAGAACCAAACTAGGAAACCAATACCTATTTACTATTATGGACGCTGCAACACGCTATCCCGAAGCTATTCCTATGAGAAAAATTAATGCTCGTGCTATTGTGAGAGCGCTGATGAAATTTTTCTCTCAGGTTGGATTGCCACGAGAGATACAATCAGATCAGGGATCTAACTTCACTTCTAAGATCTTTCGAGAAGCATTATCCCACCTAGGAATAAAGTCTGTACTTTCAACCAGTTATCATCCACAGTCACAAGGGGCTCTAGAGAGATTTCATCAGACACTGAAATCCATGATGAGAGCTTATTGTGAACATTTTTCTAGAGACTGGGATGAGGGTATACCTTTTCTTCTGTTCGCTATGAGAGAAAGTGAGCAAGAAAGTCTCGGATTTAGTCCGTTTGAATTAATATTCGGACACCAAGTGCGTGGTCCTCTTGCAGTGTTGAAAGACGTGTGGACAGGAAAATCAAATCCATCACTGAGTACTTCACCTTCATTAATGCAGCAACATTTGACAGCCGCTAGAGAGCTAGCTTCGAAAAACCTAGTTTCAGCCCAAGCTAGAATGAAGCAACATTATGACAAGCGTGCTGTCTCTCGTTCTTTTAAAGCACGAGATAAGGTGATGGCTCGGAAACTAGTACCAGGTCATGCTCTACAAGCCAGGTATGATGGTCCCCTGGAAGTAGTGAAAAGGCTTAGCCACGTAAATTATTTGGTACGTACGCCTGGGAAAAAGAAATCTAATCATGTGTACCATGTTAACCAGCTTAAGGCATACTACGATAGTCCTCTACCTACTACTTCTATTCTTCCTAGGACAGAGGAAGAAAACGTCAGTCTACCTGACATCTCTAGAGGTATAGAGGTTCGTTTAGAAAATTCAGTGACTCTACAGTCACTAGACGATTTTCTTAGTAACCTTGGGATTGATAAAGCTGCTGATATTAAAAACATGATTTTGCATTTCCCTGAATTGTTCGGTGATGTTCCTAAACGTTGTACTCTGGGTGTACATGACGTTGATGTACAGGGAGCATCACCCATTAAGCAATCACCATATAGGATGAGTCCAACAAAGCATAAAGCATTGAGAGAAGAGGTTGATTTTCTGTTATCTCATGGACTTATTGAACGTAGTAAAAGTCCATGGGCATCTCCCTGTATTTTAGTGCCTAAACCTGACGGTAGTTTCAGGATGTGCACTGATTACAGGAAAGTGAACTCTGTCACCTTGCCTGATGGTTATCCTCTACCTCGCATTGACGACCTTATTGACCGTGTGTCAGGAGCCCAGTTTGTCAGCCGTTTAGATCTCTTACGAGGCTATTATCAAGTCCCGCTTACAGAACGTGCTCAAGAAATATCTGCTTTTACTGTTCAAGATGGATTGTTTAACTACCTCGTCACCCCCTTCGGCCTATGTAACGCGGCTTCTTCATTCCAACGTATAATGAACGAGTTGACCCACAACTTAGAAGGAGTAGAAGCCTACCTTGACGACTTAGTGGTGTACAGTGACGAGTGGGAACAGCACTTGACGCGTCTCAGAGCATTGTTTGAGAGACTGGCGCACTACAACTTCACTGTTAACTTAGCTAAATGTAGTTTTGGTCAAGCCAAGATTACCTATCTAGGCTTTTGTATCGGCCAAGGTGAGGTTGCTCCTATTGAGGCTAAGGTTCGTGCAATTTCTGAATTTCCAGTGCCACAGGATAGGAAAGGAGTACAGAGATTCCTGGGTATGGCAGGATATTATCGCAGGTTCTGTCCAAACTTTTCTCAGATTGCAGCTCCTCTCACTGAGCTTACTAGTAGCAAAGTTCAGTTCACCTGGACTAGAGATTGTTCAGACTCGTTCAAAAGGTTGAAACGTTTGCTCTCCTCTGCTCCTGTGTTGAAGAGTCCTAATTTCAATCTTCCCTTCTTTTTACATATAGATGCGAGTGGCTATGCAGTGGGTGCTGTGCTGCTCCAACAGTCAACATCCACTGATATTCTCCATCCTATATGTTACTATTCATCTAAGCTTAAACGACACCAGAAAAATTATGCCACTATTGAGAAAGAGGCTTTAGCTCTTGTGGTGTCATTGGAACATTTTGACGTGTATTTGGGCACTTCTCCATTTAAAATTAACGTTTTTTCAGACCACAATCCACTCACTTATATAAACACCATGAAAAGTAAAAATGCTAGGATCATGAGGTGGGCTCTCAGAATCCAACCTTATTCTATTAGTATAAAACACATAAGTGGTCATTGTAATGTAATTGCTGACGCTCTGTCTCGTCCTTAATAATTATCAATTACATTAAATTAACGTAATTTTATGCCCAAATACCTTTTGTTACTTGCTATGTCAAATTTATTAAAGTAACTTAATCCCTCCAGCCCAAATTAACTATATATACTCATGTCATGTCTAATTATTATATTTATATATTCACAGTAATGTTGTGTGAGGAGGAAACAAGCTGAGTGTTGAGTGAGTAGTGTGGTGCGGGTGATGTACTGCGTGACGCAACACTGTCCTGCCGCAGACCCCCCCTTCACTACACACCTTAAGCTGTTTCATACTCAGATGTTCATACTGCCTCGCATTCCACAACCACTACTTAAGAGTGGAATGCAGTCTCCTCTACTATGATCGAGCCTCAGTGCCCTACTCGTCTACGCTATCCAGTCTCTACATTGATGTACATAACCACGAGTATGAAGATATACGATACTGTGTACTGCCCTAGTTAGGGGCATATCCGAGTGACGGACGCTGTGAAATTGTAGAAGTGCTTGGCACAAGAGAGACTCGTTAATATTTATTTTGATAATAATATTGATATGAGTAACCAGAAATAATGTGAAAGACATACATGCAACTCCTAGTGCGACCCTCTGTCGTGTTGGGGGGGGTGTTGCAACCCCTGAATGGGTTACAATGATTATGTATATATAATGTATATTACCTTTTCATTTAATTTTATATTGCTTATATTTGCGATAATAGCTAAATCGTAAATGTATGACTTTATATTATTATTTGACTGTTATATTGTTATTTAGCTTATGTTGTTAGGATGTATATAAAATGTGCTCAGTTAGTCTTGATTGTCAAACTACTGTAATTATCGCTTGTCGCTCGTTATACTGCCGGCTTCTGAGCTGCAGTTGTCCACGTAGCTATCACGTGATCGAGGGGAGGTGTCCTCACCTCTCGTGAAGTTTTCAGTCTGCTGGAGACTCGCTTGCTGGTTGGACAGATTGTCTGTCTCATTATTCTTGTTAGTTCTGTAGAACTTTGTTCACAGAACATTGTAAAGACTTAGTGATTTTCGACGTTGTACTGAGGTTGTGTGTCACATAGACACACTGAACATCTCAGGTCCTTAGCTATAGCTTCTGACCTAATTTTGTACTGGTTCCTGTGTATTGTCACAGTCACAGTTTTACCTATGCTGAACAAAGATTCAGTATTATGGGAGTTTTGTAACTTTTGTGGAGGATCTGCAGATGGTCTCTACTTAGTGTCGTTATATTATCTCCTAGTTCCTGATTCTGTGTCGCAGTCGCTTGATATTGCATTGCTATTGGGCTTAGCATTCTTTGTTGTTCAAGCAGACTGTTCGGGTTGCCAGTCGGTCAAGAAGTTAGTTTATTTGAGGACTTTGTCAGTCACTTGTTTAAGTCTTATTCGAGTCTTGAGACATAGCTAACTACTTAAGAGCACTTACGCGCATACACACACTTGTACATATTTGTAATATCTTATTAAATGTTAATGTACCTGACGGTACTTAAGAATTATAAATGTGATATGTGCTTTCAGCACAATAATATTGAACTCGAGAGATTGATTTTAATTTGATTGCTGTATTTAATTTACTTTGATAATATACCTCTAGACAATTTACTACTTAATAAATTTATTAAATTTTAATTTCTCTAGTTAGTAGCCTACCAGTTGTAATCCTGAAGCACTATTGAATAATACAGAATTTTAATGGATAATTGGACAAGGATACTGACTACTTGTTACGAAAACCCAGTAACAGGCTGGAAGCTAGAAGGGCAGTCCTTTCTAGTATTCACTGGAGATCTCTAAGCTTTTAGAATCGCGTTTTTTGTAACAGGGTGGCAGGTTAGTGGTGAGGATGGTGGCAGTGAGTGACAGGTTAGTGGTGAGGATGGTGGCAGTGGGTGGTAGGTTTGTGGTGAGGATGATGGCAGTGGATGGTAGGTTAGTGGTGAAGATGGTGGAAGTGGGTGGCAGGTTAGTGGTGAGGATGGTGGCAGTGGGTGGTAGGTTAGTGGCGAGGATGGTGGCAGTAGGTGGCAGGTTAGTGGCGAGGATGGTGGCAGTGGGTGGTAGGTTAGTGGTGAGGATGGTGGCAGTGGGTGGCAGGTTAGTGGTGAGCATGGCAGCTGTGGGTGGCAGGTTAGAGGTGAGGATGGAGGCAGTGGGTGGCAGGTTAGTGGTGAGGATGGTGGCAGTGGGTGGCAGGTTAGTGGTGAGGATGGTAACATTGGGTGGCAGGCTAGTGGTGAGGATGGCGGCAGTGGGTGGCAGGTTAGTGGTGAGGATGGTGGCAGTGGGTGGCAGGTTACTGGTGAGGATGGTGGCAGTGGGTGGCAGGTTAGTGGTGTGGATGGCAGCTGCGGGTGGCAGGTTAGTGGTGAGGATGGCGGCAGTGGGTGGCAGGTTAGTGGTGAGGATGGTGGCAGTGGGTTTCAGGTTAGTGGTGAGGATGGCGGCAGTGGGCGGAAGGTTAGTGGTGAGAATGGTGGCAATGGGTGGTAGGTTAGTGGTGAGGATGGTAACATTGGGTGGCAGGCTAGTGGTGAGGATGGCGGCAGTGGGTGGCAGGTTAGGGATGAGGATGGTGGCAGTAGGTGGTAGGTTAGTGGTGAGGATGGTAACATTGGGTGGCAGGTTAGTGGTGAGGTAGGTGGCAGTGGGTGACAGGTTAGTGGTGAGGATGGTGGCAGTGGGTGGTAGGTTTGTGGTGAGGATGGTAACATTGGGTGGCAGGTTAGTGGTGAGGATGGCGGCAGTGGGTGGCAGGTTAGTGGTGAGGATGGTGGCAGTGGGTGGTAGGATAGTGGTGAGGATGGTAACATTGGGTGGCAGATTAGTGGTGAGGAAGGTGGCAGTGAGTGACAGGTTAGTGGTGAGGTTGGCGGCAGTGGGTGGCAAGTTAGTAGTGAGAATGGTGGCAGTGCGTGGCAGGTTAGTGGTGAGGATGGTGGCAGTGGGTGGTAGGTTAGTGGTGAGGATGGTGGCAGTGGGTGGCAGGTTAGTGGTGACCATAGCAGCTGTGGGTGGAAGGTTAGAGGTGAGGATGGCGGCAGTGGGTGGCAGGTTAGTGGTGAGGATGGTGGCAGTGGGTGGCAGGTTAGTGGTGAGGATGGCGGCTGTGGGTGGTAGGTTAGTGGTGAGGATGGTGGCAGTGGGTGGTAGGTTAGTGGTGAGGATGGTAACATTGGGTGGCAGGCTAGTGGTGAGGATGGCGACAGTGGGTGGCAGGTTAGTGGTGAGGATGGTGGCAGTGGGTGGCAGGTTACTGGTGAGGATGGTGGCAGTGGGTGGCAGGTTAGTGGTGTGGATGGCAGCTGCGGGTGGCAGGTTAGTGGTGAGGATGGCGGCAGTGGGTGGCAGGTTAGTGGTGAGGATGGTGGCAGTGGGTTTCAGGTTAGTGGTGAGGATGGCGGCAGTGGGCGGAAGGTTAGTGGTGAGAATGGTGGCAATGGGTGGTAGGTTAGTGGTGAGGATGGTAACATTGGGTGGCAGGCTAGTGGTGAGGATGGCGGCAGTGGGTGGCAGGTTAGGGGTGAGGATGGTGGCAGTAGGTGGTAGGTTAGTGGTGAGGATGGTAACATTGGGTGGCAGGTTAGTGGTGAGGTAGGTGGCAATGTGTGACAGGTTAGTGGTGAGGATGGTGGCAGTGGGTGGTAGGTTTGTGGTGAGGATGGTAACATTGGGTGGCAGGTTAGTGTTGAGGATGGCGGCAGTGGGTGGCAGGTTAGTGGTGAGGAAGGTGGCAGTGGGTGGTAGGATAGTGGTGAGGATGGTAACATTGGATGGTAGATTAGTGGTGAGGAAGGTGGCAGTGAGTGACAGGTTAGTGGTGAGGTTGGCGGCAGTGGGTGGCAAGTTAGTAGTGAGAATGGTGGCAGTGCGTGGCAGGTTAGTGGTGAGGATTGTGGCAGTGGGTGGTAGGTTAGTGGTGAGGATGGTAATATTGGGTGGCAGGTTAGTGGTGAGGATGGCGGCAGTGGGTGGTAGGTTAGTGGTGAGGATGGTAACATTGGGTGGCAGGCTAGTGGTGAGGATGGCGACAGTGGGTGGCAGGTTAGTGGTGAGGATGGTGGCAGTGGGTGGCAGGTTACTGGTGAGGATGGTGGCAGTGGGTGGCAGGTTAGTGGTGTGGATGGCAGCTGCGGGTGGCAGGTTAGTGGTGAGGATGGCGGCAGTGGGTGGCAGGTTAGTGGTGAGGATGGTGGCAGTGGGTTTCAGGTTAGTGGTGAGGATGGCGGCAGTGGGCGGAAGGTTAGTGGTGAGAATGGTGGCAATGGGTGGTAGGTTAGTGGTGAGGATGGTAACATTGGGTGGCAGGCTAGTGGTGAGGATGGCGGCAGTGGGTGGCAGGTTAGGGGTGAGGATGGTGGCAGTAGGTGGTAGGTTAGTGGTGAGGATGGTAACATTGGGTGGCAGGTTAGTGGTGAGGTAGGTGGCAATGTGTGACAGGTTAGTGGTGAGGATGGTGGCAGTGGGTGGTAGGTTTGTGGTGAGGATGGTAACATTGGGTGGCAGGTTAGTGTTGAGGATGGCGGCAGTGGGTGGCAGGTTAGTGGTGAGGAAGGTGGCAGTGGGTGGTAGGATAGTGGTGAGGATGGTAACATTGGATGGTAGATTAGTGGTGAGGAAGGTGGCAGTGAGTGACAGGTTAGTGGTGAGGTTGGCGGCAGTGGGTGGCAAGTTAGTAGTGAGAATGGTGGCAGTGCGTGGCAGGTTAGTGGTGAGGATTGTGGCAGTGGGTGGTAGGTTAGTGGTGAGGATGGTAATATTGGGTGGCAGGTTAGTGGTGAGGATGGCGGCAGTGGGTGGTAGGTTAGTGGTGAGGAAGGTGGCAGTGATTGACAGGTTAGTGGTGAGGATGGTGGCAGTGGGTGTTAGGTTAGTGGTTAGGAAGGTGGCAGTTGGTGGCAGATTAGTGGTGAGGATGGCGGCAGTGGGTGGCAGGTTAGTGGTGAGGATGGCGGCAGTTGGTGGCAGGTTAGTGGTGAGGATGGTGGCAGTAGGTGGCAGGTTAGTGGCGAGGATGGTGGCAGTGGGTGGTAGGTTAGTGGTGAGGCTGGTGGCAGTGGGTGGCAGGTTAGTGGTGAGGATGGCAGCTGTGGGTGGCAGGTTAGAGGTGAGGATGGCGGCAGTGGGTGGCAGGTTAGTGGTGAGGATGGTGGCAGTGGGTGGCAGGTTAGTGGTGAGGATGGCGGCAGTGGGTGGTAGGTTAGTGGTGAGGATGGTAACATTGGGTGGCAGGCTAGTGGTGAGGATGGCGGCAGTGGGTGGCAGGTTAGTGGTGAGGATGGTGGCAGTGGGTGGTAGGTTAGTGGTGAGGATGGTGACAGTGGGTGGCAGGTTAGTGGTGAGGATGGCAGCTGTGGGTGGCAGGTTAGTGGTGAGGATGGCGGCAGTGGGTGGCAGGTTAGTGGTGAGGATGGTGGCAGTGGGTGGCAGGTTAGTGGTGAGGATGGCGGCAGTGGGCGGTAGGTTAGTGGTGAGGATTGTGGCAGTGGGTGGTAGGTTAGTGGTGAGGATGGTAACATTAGGTGGCAGGCTAGTGGTGAGAATGGCGGCAGTGGGTGGCAGGTTAGTGGTGAGGATGGTGGCAGTGGGTGGTAGGATAGTGGTGAGGTTGGTAACATTGGGTGGCAGGTTAGTGGTGAGGAAGGTGGCAGTGGATGACAGGTTAGTGGTGAGGATGGTGGCAGTGGGTGGTAGGTTAGTGGTGAGGATGGTAACATTGGGTGGCAGGTTAGTGGTGAGGATGGCGGCAGTAGGTGCCAGGTTAGTGGTGAATATGGTGGCAATGGGTGGTAGGTTAGTGGTGAGGATGGTAACATTGGGTGGCAGGTTAGTGGTGAGGATGGTGGCAGTGGGTGGTAGGTTAGTGGTGAGGATTGTAACATTGGGTGGCAGGTTAGTGGTGAGGAAGGTGGCAGTGGGTGCCAGGTTAGTGGTGAGGATGGTGGCAATGGGTGGTAGGTTAGTGGTGAGGATGGTAACATTGGGTGGCAGGTTAGTGGTGAGGATAGCGGCAGTAGGTGCCAGGTTAGTGGTGAGGATGGTGGCAATGGGTGGTAGGTTAGTGGTGAGGATGGTAACATTGGGTGGCAGGTTAGTTTTGAGGATGGTGGCAGTGAGTGACAGGTTAGTGCTGAGGATGGTGGCAGTGGGTGGCAGGTTAGTGGTGAGGATGGTGGCAGTGGGTGGTAGGTTTGTGGTGAGGATGATGGCAGTGGATGGTAGGTTAGTGGTGAAGATGGTGGAAGTGGGTGGCAGGTTTGTGGTGTGGATGGTGGCAGTGGGTGGTAGGTTAGTGGCGAGGATGGTGGCAGTAGGTGGCAGGTTAGTGGCGAGGATGGTGGCAGTGGGTGGTAGGTTAGTGGTGAGGATGGTTGCAGTGGGTGGCAGGTTAGTGGTGAGCATGGCAGCTGTGGGTGGCAGGTTAGAGGTGAGGATGGCGGCAGTGGGTGGCAGGTTAGTGGTGAGGATGGTGGCAGTGGGTGGCAGGTTAGTGGTGAGGATGGCGGCCGTGGGTGGTAGGTTAGTGGTGAGGATGGTGGCAGTGGGTGGTAGGTTAGTGGTGAGGACGGTAACATTGGGTGGCAGGCTAGTGGTGAGGATGGCGGCAGTGGGTGGCAGGTTAGTGGTGAGGATTGTGGCAGTGGGTGGCAGGTTAGTGGTGAGGATGGTGGCAGTGGGTGGCAGGTTAGTGGTGAGGATGGCGGCAGTGGGCGGAAGGTTAGTGGTGAGAATGGTGGCAATGGGTGGTAGGTTAGTGGTGAGGATGGTAACATTGGGTGGCAGGCTAGTGGTGAGGATGGCGGCAGTGGGTGGCAGGTTAGTGGTGAGGATGGTGGCAGTAGGTGGTAGGTTAGTGGTGCGGATGGTAACATTGGGTGGCAGGTTAGTGGTGAGGTAGGTGGCAGTGGGTGACAGGTTAGTGGTGAGGATGGTGGCAGTGGGTGGTAGGTTTGTGGTGAGAATGGTAACATTGGGTGGCAGGTTAGTGGTGAGGATGGCGGCAGTGGGTGGCAGGTTAGTGGTGAGGATGGTGGCAATGGGTGGTAGGTTAGTGGTGAGGATGGTAACATTGGGTGGCAGGTTAGTTTTGAGGATGGTGGCAGTGAGTGACAGGTTAGTGCTGAGGATGGTGGCAGTGGGTGGCAGGTTAGTGGTGAGGATGGTGGCAGTGGGTGGTAGGTTTGTGGTGAGGATGATGGCAGTGGATGGTAGGTTAGTGGTGAAGATGGTGGAAGTGGGTGGCAGGTTAGTGGTGTGGATGGTGGCAGTGGGTGGTAGGTTAGTGGCGAGGATGGTGGCAGTAGGTGGCAGGTTAGTGGCGAGGATGGTGGCAGTGGGTGGTAGGTTAGTGGTGAGGATGGTTGCAGTGGGTGGCAGGTTAGTGGTGAGCATGGCAGCTGTGGGTGGCAGGTTAGAGGAGAGGATGGCGGCAGTGGGTGGCAGGTTAGTGGTGAGGATGGTGGCAGTGGGTGGCAGGTTAGTGGTGAGGATGGCGGCTGTGGGTGGTAGGTTAGTGGTGAGGATGGTGGCAGTGGGTGGTAGGTTAGTGGTGAGGATGGTAACATTGGGTGGCAGGCTAGTGGTGAGGATAGCGGCAGTGGGTGGCCTGTTAGTGGTGAGGATTGTGGCAGTGGGTGGCAGGTTAGTGGTGAGGATTGTGGCAGTGGGTGGCAGGTTAGTGGTGAGGATGGCGGCAGTGGGCGGAAGGTTAGTGGTGAGAATGGTGGCAATGGGTGGTAGGTTAGTGGTGAGGATGGTAACATTGGGTGGCAGGCTAGTGGCGAGGATGGCGGCAGTGGGTGGCAGGTTAGTGGTGAGGATGGTGGCAGTAGGTGGTAGGTTAGTGGTGCGGATGGTAACATTGGGTGGCAGGTTAGTGGTGAGGTAGGTGGCAGTGGGTGACAGGTTAGTGGTGAGGATGGTGGCAGTGGGTGGTAGGTTTGTGGTGAGGATGGTAACATTGGGTGGCAGGTTAGTGGTGAGGATGGCGGCAGTGGGTGGCAGGTTAGTGGTGAGGATGGTGGCAGTGGGTGGTAGGATAGTGGTGAGGATGGTAACATTGGGTGGCAGATTACTGGTGAGGAAGGTGGCAGTGAGTGACAGGTTAGTGGTGAGGTTGGCGGCAGTGAGTGCAAGTTAGTAGTGAGGATGGTGGCAGTGCGTGGCAGGTTAGTGGTGAGGATGGTGCCAGTGGGTTGTAGGTTAGTGGTGAGGATGGTAATATTGGGTGGCAGGTTAGTGGTGAGGATGGCGGCAGTGGGTGGTAGGTTAGTGGTGAGGATGGTAACATTGGGTGGCAGGTTAGTGGTGAGGAAGGTGGCAGTGAGTGACAGGTTAGTGGTGAGGATGGCGGCAGTGGGTGGCAAGTTAGTAGTGAGGATGGTGGCAGTGGGTGGCAGGTTAGTAGTGAGGATGGTGGCAGTGGGTGTTAGGTTAGTGGTGAGTATGGTGGCAGTGGGTGGCAAGTTAGTGGTGAGGATGGTGACATTGGGTGACAGGTTAGTGGTTAGGAAGGTGGCAGTGGGTGGCAGGTTAGTGGTGAGGATGGTGGCAGTGGGTGGCAGATTAGGGGTGAGGGTGGCGGCAGTGGGTGGCAGATTAGGGGTGCGGGTGGCAGCAGTGGGTGGAAGATTAGAGGTAAGGGTGGCGGCAGTGGGCGGCAGGTCAGGGGTGAGGATGGTGTCAATGGGTGGCAGGTTAGTGGTGAGAGACAGTGTCAGTGAGTGGCAGGTTACCATTGAGGAAGGTGGCAGTGGGTGGCAGGTTACTAGTGAGGAAGGTGGCAGTGGGTGGCAGGTTAGTGGTGAGGATGGTGGCAGTGTGTGGCAGGTTAGTGGCGAGGATGGTGGCAGTGGGTGGTAGGTTAGTGGTGAGGATGGTGGCAGTGGGTGTTAGGTTAGTGGTGAGGATGGTGGCAATGGGTGGCAGGTTAGTGGTGAGGATGATGGCAGTGGGTGGCAGGTTAGTGGTGAGGATGGCGGCAGTGGGGGGCAGGTTAGTGGTGAGGATGGCGGCAGTGGGTGGCAGGTTAGTGGTGAGGATGGTGGCAGTGAGTGACAGGTTAGTGCTGAGGATGGTGGCAGTGGGTGGCAGGTTAGTGGTGAGGATGGTGGCAGTGGGTGGTAGGTTTGTGGTGAGGATGATGGCAGTGGATGGTAGGTTAGTGGTGAAGATGGTGGAAGTGGGTGGCAGGTTAGTGGTGTGGATGGTGGCAGTGGGTGGTAGGTTAGTGGCGAGGATGGTGGCAGTAGGTGGCAGGTTAGTGGCGAGGATGGTGGCAGTGGGTGGTAGGTTAGTGGTGAGGATGGTTGCAGTGGGTGGCAGGTTAGTGGTGAGCATGGCAGCTGTGGGTGGCAGGTTAGAGGAGAGGATGGCGGCAGTGGGTGGCAGGTTAGTGGTGAGGATGGTGGCAGTGGGTGGCAGGTTAGTGGTGAGGATGGCGGCTGTGGGTGGTAGGTTAGTGGTGAGGATGGTGGCAGTGGGTGGTAGGTTAGTGGTGAGGATGGTAACATTGGGTGGCAGGCTAGTGGTGAGGATAGCGGCAGTGGGTGGCCTGTTAGTGGTGAGGATTGTGGCAGTGGGTGGCAGGTTAGTGGTGAGGATTGTGGCAGTGGGTGGCAGGTTAGTGGTGAGGATGGCGGCAGTGGGCGGAAGGTTAGTGGTGAGAATGGTGGCAATGGGTGGTAGGTTAGTGGTGAGGATGGTAACATTGGGTGGCAGGCTAGTGGCGAGGATGGCGGCAGTGGGTGGCAGGTTAGTGGTGAGGATGGTGGCAGTAGGTGGTAGGTTAGTGGTGCGGATGGTAACATTGGGTGGCAGGTTAGTGGTGAGGTAGGTGGCAGTGGGTGACAGGTTAGTGGTGAGGATGGTGGCAGTGGGTGGTAGGTTTGTGGTGAGGATGGTAACATTGGGTGGCAGGTTAGTGGTGAGGATGGCGGCAGTGGGTGGCAGGTTAGTGGTGAGGATGGTGGCAGTGGGTGGTAGGATAGTGGTGAGGATGGTAACATTGGGTGGCAGATTACTGGTGAGGAAGGTGGCAGTGAGTGACAGGTTAGTGGTGAGGTTGGCGGCAGTGAGTGCAAGTTAGTAGTGAGGATGGTGGCAGTGCGTGGCAGGTTAGTGGTGAGGATGGTGCCAGTGGGTTGTAGGTTAGTGGTGAGGATGGTAATATTGGGTGGCAGGTTAGTGGTGAGGATGGCGGCAGTGGGTGGTAGGTTAGTGGTGAGGATGGTAACATTGGGTGGCAGGTTAGTGGTGAGGAAGGTGGCAGTGAGTGACAGGTTAGTGGTGAGGATGGCGGCAGTGGGTGGCAAGTTAGTAGTGAGGATGGTGGCAGTGGGTGGCAGGTTAGTAGTGAGGATGGTGGCAGTGGGTGTTAGGTTAGTGGTGAGTATGGTGGCAGTGGGTGGCAAGTTAGTGGTGAGGATGGTGACATTGGGTGACAGGTTAGTGGTTAGGAAGGTGGCAGTGGGTGGCAGGTTAGTGGTGAGGATGGTGGCAGTGGGTGGCAGATTAGGGGTGAGGGTGGCGGCAGTGGGTGGCAGATTAGGGGTGCGGGTGGCAGCAGTGGGTGGAAGATTAGAGGTAAGGGTGGCGGCAGTGGGCGGCAGGTCAGGGGTGAGGATGGTGTCAATGGGTGGCAGGTTAGTGGTGAGAGACAGTGTCAGTGAGTGGCAGGTTACCATTGAGGAAGGTGGCAGTGGGTGGCAGGTTACTAGTGAGGAAGGTGGCAGTGGGTGGCAGGTTAGTGGTGAGGATGGTGGCAGTGTGTGGCAGGTTAGTGGCGAGGATGGTGGCAGTGGGTGGTAGGTTAGTGGTGAGGATGGTGGCAGTGGGTGTTAGGTTAGTGGTGAGGATGGTGGCAATGGGTGGCAGGTTAGTGGTGAGGATGATGGCAGTGGGTGGCAGGTTAGTGGTGAGGATGGCGGCAGTGGGGGGCAGGTTAGTGGTGAGGATGGCGGCAGTGGGTGGCAGGTTAGTGGTGAGGATGGTGGCAGTGAGTGGCAGGTTAGTGGTGAGGATGGCGGCAGTGGGCGGAAGGTTAGTGGTGAGAATGGTGGCAATGGGTGGTAGGTTAGTGGTGAGTATGGTAACATTGGGTGGCAGGCTAGTGGTGAGGATGGCGGCAGTGGGTGGCAGGTTAGTGGTGAGGATGGTGGCAGTAGGTGGTAGGTTAGTGGTGAGGATGGTAACATTGGGTGGCAGGTTAGTGGTGAGGTAGGTGGCAGTGGGTGACAGGTTAGTGGTGAGGATGGTGGCAGTGGGTGGTAGGTTTGTGGTGAGGATGGTAATATTGGGTGGCAGGTTAGTGGTGAGGATGGTGGCAGTGGGTGGTAGGATAGTGGTGAGGATGGTGGCAGTGGGTGGCAGATTAGTGGTGAGGATGGTGGCAGTGGGTGGTAGGATAGTGGTGAGGATGGTGGCAGTGGGTGGTAGGATAGTGGTGAGGATGGTAACATTGGGTGGCAGATTAGTGGTGAGGAAGGTGGCAGTGGGTGACAGGTTAGTGGTGAGGTTGGCGGCAGTGGGTGGCAAGTTAGTAGTGATTATGGTGGCAGTGCGTGGCAGGTTAGTGGTGAGGATGGTGGCAGTGGGTGTTAGGTTAGTGGTGAGGATGGTGGCAGTGGGTGGTAGGTTAGTGGTGAGGATGGTGGCAGTGGGTGGCAGATTAGGGGTGAGGGTGGCGGCAGTGGGTGGCAGATTAGGGGTGAGGGTGGCGGCAGTGGGTGGCAGATTAGAGGTAAGGGTGGCGGCAGTGGGCGGCAGGTCAGGGGTGAGGATGGTGTCAATGGGTGGCAGGTTAGTGGTGAGAGACAGTGTCAGTGAGTGGCAGGTTACCAGTGAGGAAGGTGGCAGTGGGTGGCAGGTTACTAATGAGGAAGGTGGCAGTGGGTGGCAGGTTAGTGGTGAGGATGGTGGCAGTGGGTGGCAGGTTAGTGGTGAGGATGGTGGCAGTGGGTTGTTGGTTCGTGGTGAGGATGGTGGCAGTGGGTGTTAGGTTAGTGGTGAGGATGGTGGCAATGGGTGGCAGGTTAGTGGTGAGGATGTCAGTGGGTGGCAGGTTAGTGGTGAGGATGGCGGCAGTGGGTGGTAGGTTAGTGGTGAGGATGGCGGCAGTGGGTGGCAGGTTAGTGGTGAGGATGGTGGCAGTGGGTGGTAGGTTAGTTTTGAGGATGGTGGCAGTGGGTTGCAGGTTAGTGGTGAGGATGGTGGCAGTGGGTGGCAGGTTAGTGGTGAGGATGGTGGCAGTGGGTGGCAGGTTAGTGGTGAGGATGGTGGTAGTGGGTGATAGGTTAGTCTTGAGGATGGTGGCAGTGGGTGGCAGGTTAGTGGTGAGGATGGTGGCAGTGGGTGGTAGGTTAGTGGCGATGATGGTGGCAGTGGGTGGTAGGTTAGTGGCGATGATGGTGGCAGTAGGTGGCAGGTTAGTGGTGAGGATGGTGGCAGTGGGTGGTAGGTTAGTGGTGAGGATGGTGGCAGTAGGTGGCAGGTTAGTGGTGAGCATGGCAGCTGTGGGTGGCAGGTTAGAGGTGAGGATGGCGGCAGTGGGTGGCAGGTTAGTGTTGAGGATAGTGGCAGTGGGTGGCAGGTTAGTGGTGAGGATTGCGGCAGTGGGTGGTAGGTTAGTGGTGAGGATGGTGGCAGTGGGTAGTAGGTTAGTGGTGAGGATGGTAACATTGGGTGGCAGGCTAGTGGTGAGGATGGGGGCAGTGGGTGTTAGGTTAGTGGTGAGGATGGTGGCAGTGGGTGGTAGGTTAGTGGTGAGGATGGTGGCAGTGGGTGGCAGGTTAATGGTGAGGATGGCAGCTGTGGGTGGCAGGTTAGTGGTGAGGATGGCGGCAGTGGGTGGCAGGTTAGTGGTGATGATGGTGGCAGTGGGTGGTAGGTTAGTTGTGAGGATGGCGGCAGTGGGTGGTAGGTTAGTTGTGAGGATGGCGGCAGTGGGTGGCAGGTTAGTGGTGAGGATGTTGGCAGTGGGTGGTAGGTTAGTGGTGAGGATGATAACATTGGGTGGCAGGTTAGTGGTGAGAAAGGTGGCAGTGGGTGACAGGTTAGTGGTGAGGATGGTGGCAGTGGGTCGTAGGTTAGTGGTGAGGATGGTAACTTTGGGTGGCAGGTTAGTGGTGAGGATGGCGGCAGTGGGTGGCAGGTTAGTGGTGAGGATGGTGGCAGTGGGTGGTAGGTTAGTGGTGAGGATGGTAACATTGAGTGGCAGGTTAGTGGTGAGGAAGGTGGCAGTGGATGACATGTTAGTGGTGAGGATGGCGGCAGTGGGTGGCATGTTAGTAATGAGGATGGTGGCAGTGGGTGGCAGGTTAGTGGTGAGGATGGTGACAGTGGGTGGTAGGTTAGTGGTGAGGATGGTGGCAGTGGGTGGTAGGTTAGTGGTGAGGATGGTGGCAGTGGGTGGCAAGTTAGTGGTGAGAATGGTGACATTGGGTGGCAGGTTAGTGGTTAGGAAGGCGGCAGTGGGTGGCAGGTTAGTGGTGAGGATAGCGGTAGTGGGTGGCAGATTAGGTTGAGGGTGGCAGCAGTGGGTGGCAGGTTAGTGGTGAGGATGGCGGCAGTGGGTGGCAGGTCAGGGGTGAGGATGGTGTCAATGGGTGGCAGGTTAGTGGTGAGAGACAGTGTCAGTGGGTGGCAGGTTACCAGTGAGGAAGGTGGCAGTGGGTGGCAGGTTACTAGTGAGGAAGGTGGCAGTGGGTGGCAGGTTAGCGAGGATGACGGCAGTGAGTGGCAAGTTAGCGAGGAGGAAGGTTGTAGTACTACGGTGGCAGGTTAGCGAGAATGGTGGCAGTGGGTGGCAGGTTACCGAGGATTGTAGCAGTCGGTGGCAGGTTAGTGGCGAGGATGGTGGTTTTGGGTGGCAGATTACTTGTGAGGATTGTGGCAGTGAGTGGCAGATTAGTGGTGAGGATTGTGGCAGTGAGTGGCAGATTAGTTTTGAGGATGGTGGCTGTGGGTGGCAGGTTAGTGGTGAGGATGGTGGCTGTGGGTGGCAGGTTAGTGGTGAGGATGGTGGCTGTGGGAGGCAGGTTAGTGGTGAGAGATGGTGTCAGTTGGTGGCAGGTTAAAGTCCTGGTCATGGACCGGGCCGCGGGGGCGTTGACCCCAGAAAACACTCTCCTGGTATATCCAAGTTAGCGGGGAGGATGGCAGCAATGGGTGGCATGGGTCGTTGCGGGGAGGGGTGGCGGTGTGGATGGGTGATGGCCGGTTGGGGTGGTTGCCTGTCCGGGTAGTGGCAGGGGGACGTGGTGGCTGGGAATTGTAGGTGTCCGGGAGGGGTTGGTTCAGGTGCCGAGGTGGCATACTGGCAGGGGTAAGTTTGTGTGGGAGGACTGGGGAGGAGATGGGGGAGACAGACGGGAACAAGGTCTAGCACCCTGCATACATTACCAGGCGCCAGCACCCACAAATGAGGCGCTGTAATGGAAACACATGGAAAGGGCAAATCAAATTTTCATACAGAACACCACTCGAGGAGAATTGAAGAGGAAAACTGAGGAGGGAATTGCGACCTGATGCGACAACCCGAGCTGAAAGGAGTTATGAAAAAGTGTGTACCTCACCTCCTGTTCGATACATATTGAGAGCGACCAACTGAACGAACGACAGACGTGAATTATGCCCAGGTGGGCCAAAAGCGTCTCTTACGATCACGAATATAAATGCATTACGATTGTACAATAGAAGGGTCCGTCTGAAGTGATAAGATAGCGAAATATATTGTCTTATCGCACGGACCGCCTTCCTTCTTGAGGCCATAATATGTTAAGCATTTGCACATATCCATTTCAAGAGTATTCTAAATAATTTCTCTATATTCACGTGTAGAGATACAATCTGGCAGGCGGGAGCTCTTACTCTCTGCAACAATTCATTGTCCTGACACAGTGAGAGCGTCGAGGTGGCAGGCTAACCAACACATGAACAAAAATACATATACATAAACCAGATTCTCTTTCATTATTTGTGCTATAACCCTTGCCCGTGCAAAACGACAGGTGTTACGGTGGTGTGGGGAAGAGGAGAATATACGAGTTGTAATACTGAGCGGTGGTGGCGTGGGACGAGAACTGGATGAGTGTGGGTTTTGGGGAGTAAAGGGGTGTGTTTGTGAGGTATAGCCTGGGATGAGGACTGGATGAGCGTCGGTTTTAGGGAATATAAGCGGGTGTGTATAACTTGGTACAAGGACTGATACCCTGGGTAGCAGTTTAAAGTATTAGCAGCTTGACTCACGAAATC
Source organism: Cherax quadricarinatus (assembly GCF_038502225.1). NCBI lineage: Eukaryota > Metazoa > Arthropoda > Malacostraca > Decapoda > Parastacidae > Cherax > Cherax quadricarinatus. Next base: position 23,179,735 of record NC_091338.1, read on the forward strand.
GTAATGACACGATTGCAAACAAACCATACCACGGGCAGGGTTTTGAGAGACTGATAGCGGGTTCTAACCCCGCCAGTGGTATGGTTTATTAGCAACTTCAACACTGCTATAAGGAAACATTTGAGACTGCAGTAGCTAAAGAACACAGTTGAAGCAGACACATTTCATTATCTCTTGTATACATCTCATCCAGTTGCAGAGAAATATAACTGTCTTTTCTTCCCATTTTATAACTATCATGTTTAGTACTGAAGCAACACAGTTATTGTTCCCGCACTGTAACCATCTTGTAAAATAGTGTGAGGGACCTGGGAGTGTTAATATCTGAGGGTCTCACTTTCGAAGATCACAACAGTGTCGTGTTCACAACTGCAAAGAAAATAATAGGATGGATAATGAGAGCGTTTAAACAAGAGATGCCAAGCCAATGATGATCCTTTTCAAATCACTTGTTCTCTCTAGGCTGGAATATTGCTGTATATTAACATTTTCTTTCAAAGCAGGTGAAACTGCAGATTTAGATAATGTACAGAGAACCTTTACTGCACATATAAGTTCCATCAAGCGCCTCAACTACTGGGAACGCTTGGAAGTACTTGACTTGTACTCCCTGGAAAGCAGGCGAGAGATATTAAAATCTACACTTGGAAAATCCTAGAAGGAATTGTCCCGAATCACTCCCTATGAAAGTTAAAGACTGGGCAGGCGGTGCAAAGTACCCTCAGTGAAAAGTAGGGGCGCCATTGGTACACTAAGAGAAAACACCATCAGTGTCCGGTGTCCAAGACTGTTCAACAGCCTCCCACCAAGCATAAGCGGATTTACCATTAGGCTCCTGACTGCCTTTAAGAGGGAGCTGGAGAGATACTTAAAGTCGGTGCCAGATCAGCCGGGCTGTGGTTCGTACGTCGTACTACGCGCGGCCAGCAGTAACAGCCTAGTTGATCAGGCATTGATCCACTGGGAGGCCTGGTCGTGGACCGGGTCGAGGGGGCGTTGATCCCCGGAATACCCTTCAGGTAGACTCCATGTAGGAGCATTCTACAATGTTCCCACGATGTAACTAATCAAATAATGCAGCAGCACACTTCTGATGTTATCATAAAATAATAATTTGGAATTGGATAGCCGCACACTGCGGGTGTTCCGCAATATGTGCAACCAAGCCTGGCAAATAAAAACGGATTAAAACCTTATACGATAGTAGCGACGCACCGCCAACCCAAAATTTACGTTTATTTCGTGTTGGAATGAGAAGTAGGAGAAATAGGAATGAAGACACGACACGAGAACTAAACTTTTATTGAGAGAATGTTTGTCACACTGTAGTGCCCCACCAAGTCATGAGTTGATAAAGTTCTATCCTCATTCAAATATAATTTTAACAAAAGCTCTTTCTGAACATATGATTGCGCCTTGTGACACCTGTTATCTTAACTTCTGGACATATGTCTACCGTGCCATATCTGTTGTCTTAATAAAAGGTTCTTTTGGACATACCTCTGCCTTGGCACACCTGTTGTCAACACGTCTGTACACCCAGGCAGCATGAATTTGAAGGTTCGTGTATTGTTTAAAAACCATGGTGAACAGGGAGTGAGGGAGAGGGAGAGGTGAGGGCTTCGGAAATGCTAGCCGCTGGAAGTGACGGATAGGTTGAAATTGAATGATTGTTTGGCCACAGTGCGAAATATGAGATGAATTTGAGAGTTTACTCGTTTTAGGCGAGAGATGGAGCGGAACGAAAGTTATGTGTTGTGGCGGTGACCACGATGAGTCATACGTGCAAATATTGGTGGGCAGCCAGTTGCCAATATTTTGTGTAGTCAGATTGAACAGTTAGAAGAGAGAAGAGGGGTTCAGAATGCGTTATTTAGTGATGAGAGAGAGAAAAAAAAAGGCTCAGAACACGCTATAGATAGAGAGGGGTTCAGAACACGTTTTATTGGAGGGAGAGAGAGAAAGAGAGAGAGAGAAAGAGAGAGAGAGAAAGAGAGAAAGAGAGAGAAAGAGAAAGAGAGAGAGAGAGAGAGAGAGAGAGAGAGAGAGAGAGAGAGAGAGAGAGAGAGAGAGAGAGAGAGAGAGAGAGAGAGAGAGAGAGAGAGAGAGGGGAGGGGTTTCAGAAAACATCAAGAGAATTTAAACAGAAAGGAGACTGAAGTGAGTTCAGAATACATTAACATAGATTCTAGAGGGAATTAGAACACATTGTTAGGAGAGAGAGACCCATTAAGGGAGGTCCATGATGATGACGAAGGGCTCTTCATCCATTATTATTAAAATAAAAAAGAAATGCTAAGGTCATAAAGTGGCTCTTGATCCAGTTAACTGGAACTGTCCTCTGCCTCTCTGGATCATAAACGATTGCCTCCCATTCTCAAGGCTTTTACTGGTTAAGCGCTTCTCCACCCCCCTACTCTAAATATATTGGGGTAGAGAACACTTAAATTAAGGGGAGGGGAAAGAGAGACTGAGTTGAGCGAATGAGAAAATTAGGAGAGATTAGAACAGATTTTATGGTTAGAAACAGGTAAAGAACGGCTTGTGAGACGTGGTCGTAATGGGATTTGGAGCAAACAAACTCAGCAGTAGACTATAATGTATATTTTGCCTTCACCCATTATTTACAGGTATGTACACTATGTACAGACAGGATAATAAGTGTACACCACGGTGACAGATGGCAAAGCAGAAGCCAGAGAAAGTGCACTGTACTCAGCCAGCAGCTAGGCAAGTCTGCCAATGCTTACCACAAGTGAACCACGTTGCTTCAGCTTTGGCGGGCTTGCCTGTGATTGGCCAATGAACTAAGGTACTGATTTAACGACGGGTACCTTATTCATCGTTAAGCCATTAGCACCCAGTTGGCTGGTTGGGAGGCAGCCTATATGGGAGTGTGACATAAGCCGAATAAATTGTAACATATTCTTTGCATGCCACAAGCATACAGAAGCTAGACAGCAACTGCCTATGAAAGAGCTATCATCCTGCTACATGAGTGTGAAGGAAGCCTGTTTGTATATTGTTTTGTATGCTGATAGTATTACTGGTCTTCTCTCTTTCTTCCCCACCATCATGTAATATAGCAGATAAATCTTACATACTTCTACTTACATTTAGAATACATTTATTTGTACTTTGAGTGTTTCTAACAGTTTCTATTGTTATAATATGTCCATTCCAGTTTATGAGGAGTGGTCTCATAGCGAGGCGCGGGGGCCATGATTCCCAGGACCATTAATGGCTGATGTTTAGGAAATGGATAAAGACGGCAAGAGAAGAAGAGAGAATACAAATTTTCCCCATTTTTGTTGCACCAAATCAAGTTGTTGTACAGCTTATTGTTGTAATACAAACTGACGAAATATAAAACGTTAAAAAGTAACTTGAATCACATTGTTGAAACTCAACGTTGAAATACAAATTTTGAAATACAAGTTGTCGAAGCACCAAAAAATGTTGGAACAAATGTTGTAGCAACACAAACTGCCGAAGCAACTACCGTTAAAACACAAATTGTTGAAACATAAATTATATTGAAACAATTTGTCGAGACATAAATTGAACTGAAACATTATTGAAACCTATTTTTTTCTGAAACACAACGTGTAGAAACACAAACTGTGAATATTTAAAAAAAAAAAACAACTAAACATTGTTACAAGCAAACGCTAAAAATCCAAACTGCAGTAACAACAATTATAGCAACACTCACCGGGCGGAAGTAATGTAATATCACGCAACACTTCAGAAAAACCTTTCACTGGAATGTAAAAACTAATTCTCTCTCTTATCTTCACAGTCAGAAAATCAACTCAGTTCAATGTGAAAAGTTGAAAGAAATTAAAACATCACAAATTTTTAAAGCAAATTTGTTTCAGTTTTTTTGTTTACTTTCCGTCACATAGAATTTATTCTTCCAAGTTGAGCAGCATTTATAGCGTCGTGAGGGAGTATAGTTATCTATAGAAAGTTAAAATAGAAGAAATAAAGTTCTATATTTGACTGTATGAAAAATTAATGTTTTCCTGTAATATTTCTCCGTGTGTACTACAGACAACAGTAAATACTAGGAGGGAACAAGGTAGAATTAGACATGAGAAATGGAGTAAGTTTCCTGTCACCTACTGTCTTTGTTCACCTAGCATTAAATAAGTATAGAGGAATTAGTCGACTGTTGTGACCTCCTGGACGGGGTGGAATATATAAACAAGTCTAACACTTGGTGACATTGTACGGCTAGTAGTAAATAGATATCTGGGAACTAGTCGACTGATGAAAATAGCATCCAGAGAATATATATAAGAACCCAATGGAAATAAAGAACTTTTTATATCTATTTTGAGATATCCTGGGTAGCCATCCGGGCTTAATAATCTGATTATTACACTGGTCTGCATTTGGAATGTTTTTAATTTTTATTTTTATTCATGGTTGCTATCTTACATATTCTTGGGCTGCTGATGGTAAACATCTAAACCATTTTGCTCTATCACGTAAAGTTTTTGAATAAAATACAAATATTAAAAAACATTATTATAATCAAAAAGAAGCGCTAAGCCACAAGGGCTATACAGCGCTGCAGGGTAGGGAAGGAAGCAAGGGTATTGGGCGGTAGAAGGGGGGAGGGATGATCAGTAGGTTACAGAAAACAGCGGGGCAGGGGATAGTGTGGGGGTAGAGGGCAGCAAGAGATTGAGGTAGAAAGGGCTGAAGGTATCATCAGAGTTTGTGAAGTAAGTCAGTTGTTGTCAAAAAGTCAATGAGAGAGTCCGGATGAAAGGTGGGTCCATCAGCGAAAAGGGAAGGTAAAGAGAGAGCAGCGGAGCGAAGACGACGTTGGAGGTATATTCTGCGTACTCGTTGATAAAGTGGGCAGTCCAACAGAATGTGGCTAACCGATAACGGAACCTGGCAATTCTCACAGAGAGGAGCAGGGCGCCTCTCCATGAGATAACCATGAGTAAGACGAGTATGGCCAATGCGAAGACGGGAGAGAGTAGTCTCCCAACCTCGACACTGGTGACAAGAAGACGGCCAGTAACCTATACTCGGTTTAATAGATTGAAGTTTGTTACCGAGCAGAGTAGACCAACGTTATTGCCAACGGGTGTGAAGGTGGGCAGCTATTGCAGCAAAATAGTCCGTAAATGGAACACCTCTATATGAAACTGGTAGGTCATGTACTGCTGACTGCGCAGCAGTGTCTGCCTGTTCATTGCCCTGTACGTCAACATGACCAGGGACCCAACAAAAAACAATATCTTTATGCTTGGAGGAGATGTGGCGTAGCCAAAGTTGGATACGGAGGACTAAGGGGTGAGGTGTATCAAATTTCTGTATAGCCTGTAAAGCAATAAGGGAGTCTGAGACAACCACACATGATGACACAGGCATAGATGCAATACGGATAAGTGCTGCAAGAATGGCATACAATTCAGCAGCAAAGATACTAGCCGAAGATAGTAAATGAACTCGTACGACGCTGTCCGGAAACATTGCTGCGAATCCTACGCCGAGAGAAGACTTAGAGCCATCTGTGTATACTGCAATGGCATGAGAATGAGAGTGGAAGTGGTCAAAAAAAAGAGAGTGGGAAGCTACCGTAGACAGTTGGGCTTTCGAGCAAGGGAGTGAGAAAGAAAAGACTCGAACAGCTGGAACTTCCCATGGGGGTAGGGAAAAGTGAGATGCTACATGAACATAGAAAAGAGGTAACTGAAGAGAAGACAAGAGTGAATGTAGGCGAAGGGAGAAGGGACGGAGCAAACAGGGGCGCGAACAAATAAAGAATGTCTACTAATATTGGTGACTATTCAATAAATGGAAGGATTGCGGAGATCATTAGAGCGTACATAGTAGCGAAGGCAATGGGCATCACGGCGATCGCACAAGGATGGAACGTTCGCTTCTGCATAGAGGATCTCAACAGGGGAAGAGCGAGAAGCACGAAGGCATAAACATAATCCTTGGTGATGAATGGGGTTAAGGCTAGAGAGAGTAGCAGGAGAGGCCACTGAATAGATCTGGTCACCATAATCAAGTTTCGATAAAATGAGGGTAGAATGTAAGCGAAGGAGAGTTCGACGATCAGCTCCCCATGAAAGATGAGCCAGGGTTTTAAAAAGGTTCAGCCGGCTGTGACAAGTTGCCTTCAGAGAGGTAATGGGAGGTTTCCAGGATAACCTATGGTCAAAGAGGAGGCTTAGAAACCTGACTGTATCACGTTCAGGGATACGGGAGCCATAGAGGTACAAAGGATTGATTGGAGATGACAGAGCATCTAGTGAAAGTAATTTGGTGAGTTTTCTTACTGGAAAATTTAAACCCATGTGTGGTGGCCCAATTGGAAACACGGTCGACCGCATGTTGGAGAGAAACTGTAATGAGGTGACAGTCAGCGCCTGCACAGGCAATAGCTAAGTCATCAACATAGAGTGATGAGCAAATATTGGATGGAAGACTAGAGGCCAAATCATTTATAGCAAGGAGAAAAAGTGTTGTGTTCAGAACACATCCCTGGGGGACACCTTCAGCTTGGATAAAGTCCGGGGAGAGCACATTATTAACCCGGACACGGAAATGTCTGTCAGTTAAAAAGTTCTTAAGGAATGATGGTAGAAGGCCTAAGGAGTGGGCTTGGGCCAAAATATTATACCTCCAAGTTGTGTCATATGCCTTCTCAAGGTCAAAAAAATATGGCAATAACTGAGTGGTTATTCGCAAAGGCATTACGAACATACGTATCCAAGCATAGTAAGGGATCTATGGCAGAACGGCCTTTACGAAAGCCATATTGACGAGTGGAAAGACTGTTGTGTGTCTCTAAATACCACACTAAACGTCTGTTTACCAGGCGTTCCATCACTTTGCAAACTGCACTGGTAAGAGCAATGGGACGATAGTTGGAGGCTTCATGTCCCGTAGTATTCGGTTTGCGGAAAGGGAGAACAATGGCAGATTTCCACAGCTGTGGAAGAACTCCCTATGACCAAATAAGTTTGAAAAGGCATAATAGGACTGCAAGGGCTGACTGATGTAAATGTTGTAGCATACGAATATGAATGTCGTCGGGCCCAGCTGCCGATGATCGGCAAGCTGAGAGTGTTACCTCCAGTTCCTGAAGTGTAAAAGGCACGTTATACTGTTCTTCTCTGAGAGAAGAAAAGTCCAAAGTGCTAACTCTCTGGCAGACTTTGAGGAAAGAAACGAGGGGCATAGATGGAGCCCCTGAGAAATACGGACCAAATGATTGCCAATTTCACTGGCAACATCTAGTGGGTTTGCTATATCAACACCGGCAACTCGCAGAACAGGAGCCGGGTCAGGAGAATATTTACCACTCAGTTTTCGTACTTTTTTCCAGACTGCACTCATAGAGGAAGTAGAGGTGATGGTGGAGACAATCTCGCCAGCAAGTGCGTTTAGTTTCACGGATGACACGGCGAGCGATCGCACGCTTCTGCTTAAAATCAAGAAGTTTCTCCGTGGTTCTATTGTATCGGTACCTGCCCCACGCAGCGCGTTTCAAACGTACTGCACGAGCACAAGCAGAAGACCACCAAGGCACGCATTTCTGAGAATGCCTGCCTGAAGTTTGGAGTATAGAATGAGAAGCTGCGGTTAAAACGGAGGACGAGAAGAGGTGTAAAAGCTCATCAATGGAGGACGAAGAAGGAACCTAACTAAAAACAGTTAGTTGTGAGTAAAGGTTCCAATTTGCCTGATCAAATTGCCAGCGTGGGTTACGAAGAGGTGGTGAATATGAAGGGGAAGTAAGAATGATTGGGAAATGATCGCTGTCATGTAAATCCGGGAGAAAAGACCAGATGAAGTCTAATGCGGAGGAGGAAGAGCAGACTGAGAGATCGATGCAAGAGAGAGTATGAATCCGAGGATCAAAATGGGTGTGAGTACCTGTATTTAAAACAAGGAGAGGGTGGGTAGCAAGAAAAGCTTCTAACTGAATGCCACGGGAATCACAGTGGGTTCCCCCCCCCCAGAGGAAATGATGGGCATTAAAATCGCCAAGTAACAGAAGTGGTGGCGGTAATGACGAAACAAGAAAGGCAATATCTGGGATAGATAATGCCCGAGAAGGGGAGAGATACAAATAACAGAGTATATACCACCTATGCAAGTGGATACGGGCTGCTGTGTAATGCAGCAAAGTATGAACAAATAGCTGATGGGATGGAATATCAGTGCGTAGAAGAAGGGCACTTTCATTAAAGGTCCCATCAGGAAAAGGATCTGAAGAATACAATAAATTATAGCCTCAGATAGGATAGATAATGGCAGAGTGTAATTTTGGTTCCTGTAAGCAAACACCAACAGGGTAAAACTGGGAGAGCAACATCTGAAGCTCACCCCGATTACCCCTGAGGCCGCGAATATTCCACTGTAAATAGGCCATGATTGGCAACGATAAGGATACCTGAAATCAGCAGGAAAGGGTACCTACGGACTAGAGGGGTTAGGAAAGTCCACATGCGGTGGCAAAGGAAAACGTTCAAGTAGCGAAGGAAAGGTGCTTTGTGAAGAAAGGAGTTGCGCAGATGGGGAAGAGGAAAGAGAAGGAACAGAGGGTGGATCAGTGTCCATTGATGGTTTGGTCTCTGCAATATATTCAGAGATTGCTTCAAGGGTTTCGGTGTTCAGAGACGTCGTATGGGAGACAATATTGGATATGGAAGGAGGAGGAGTTTGAGTAAAGATCGGAGCTGTAATGGACTGTACCAAGGTAGGGGGGGGGGGAAGGGTGGAGGGAACTGGAGAAGTGTGGGAGGGGACAGAAGAGGCAGAAACCTGGGAGGTGGCAGAAGAGGAAGAAACTTGGGATGGGACAGGGGAGGAAGGCACAGTACGAGGAAGAGGATGAACTTCCACACTTGTAACAGAGCCAGTGAAAGGTGAAGACCCAGGTACAGAGACCGGGAAGGTAAAATGTGGAGGTGGATGAAGGGAAGGAGGGGTTAAAGGAGATTTTTTGGGACTCTGAGAAGTAGAGGGACGATTGGGAGGTGTCGTACGAGGTCTTGTCGATACCGGGGTTTGTGAGGGAGGACACAAAGAAGTGAGGACAGACTGAGGAGTTGAAGTAGGGAGGTCTGAGCCCAGGACAGCAAAAGAATTAGATACAGGAGTGACTATGGGACTGGCAACCGCAGAGAAGGCTGCAGAAGATGTGACCCCAGAAATGGGGGGACGCTTTGAAACATGAGAATAAGAAACACGGGGCAGTCTCCCTTGGAGGCGGAGATGAAAAACCGCCATAGCATAAGGGAGACTTTCTGCCTCTTTGAGGCAACGAATTTCCCGCTCATTTAAGTAGACTTGGCTACGGCGAGAGTACGAAGGGTGAGCCTCATGACAATTGAGGCAAGAGGGAGTTCGACTGCAAGACGTATTAGAATGGTCATCGGCACCACAGACTGGGCATTTGGCTATAGATCTGCAATATTTTGTTGGGTGGCCAAATCACCAGCAATTCCTACACTGTTGCGGTGTAAGGATCACCTTCCGAACTTGTAACTGATGTCCTGCTACATAAACAGAGGATGGGAGTTCACGGCTGTCAAAAGTTAAACGAGCCACATTGCAAGGGTATCGTCTTCGCCCACGGGCAGGAAGAACATAAGTTTCTACCTTGAGAATTGGGAGATCTTGGAGTTCCAGCTGTTCGAGAATGTCAGTGCCACATGTGGGGAAATTCTGCTGGACTATGGTATGGGGCAGAATAACAGTACCACTACAAGATTGAGGGAATGATATTTTTCGATAGTGATAGAAATAATATCGATATGTGAAAGAAGAGAAGGTCATGAGCTTGTGTAGAATTCTGGACTGTGATGGTGCGCGTACCACTCTTAAGAGCATGAAAGGAAATATCTCTATCAACGTGGCGTAGGAGCGCTTTGCCAATACTATAGTCGGAAAGATAGGCAGTAGAAGAAGTCGGTCTTAATGCAAAGAATTTAGTCCATTGTGTGGTCTGAAACTGAGTGTGGAGAGGGAGTGCATGACGTGTCGGTCTTTTCCGAGTAGAATGGGAAGATAACGAAGTAACATCATTAGGAGATTGTCGTTGATGTTTAGAAGTGGGACCAGAGTCGGTCCGACGTGGGACGGGCCGGCGATTCGACAATTGCCGCACCGTAGAGGGAGAAGCCGGAAGCATAGTCAAAGGAGAGCGGAGGTCAGATAAATCGAAGGAGTCAGTGGAAGCCCCCGTACCTGAAGCGGGTGAGGAAACAGCACCAGCAAGAGGTACAGGGGCCTTAGGAATGTCCAAACAGTGGCCAAAAGACGAGGCGAGGTAAGAACGGGGTGCGGTAACAATAAGGGGCCCGAGAGTAGCGGGGTCATGGATCGGGTACTCCATGGTTAGGTTACTTCTTTCTTTTTGTTTTTAAGAAAAAAAAGAAAGAAGAAAATAAAAATAAAAAAAAAGAATAAAAAAATGGGGGACTGGGGAGGGATAGTTCCTAGGAGGAATGAAAGGGCCAGAAATCTCCCTCCGCACCCAAGAGGACCTCAGCACCGCAAGTAGTGCAGATGCAGCATGGAACCCGTGCCATACCCTAGACGCATCATGCCAGTAAACCAGCAATCCGGGATAGCAACCTCACATCTGCCGAGCTACCTCGGTGAACGAAAGAGAGGGCGGCCGGATATCTGCCACAAAGCATACCTCCTTCGGCCACCACCCCTGGAATCCGAAAGGTGGCTTCCAGAGATACACCCGTCGCCCGACACACACCCAAAGCCACCCTCCGGGATACCGGAGAGGGAACGGGACATCCCCAGGCAATCCAGATTCCACGGCAAACTACGCCACCGCCAAGAACCTCAGTGGAATGGGATGGACCCCGGTACCCTTTCCCCTACCTAAGAACTAGCGCGCCTGTGGGAAAAAACCCAAAGGTCAAAAAGAGGAAGGGCAAAAGGGAGGGGTGGGGAGGAGGAGGAGGAGGAGGAGGAGGAGGAAAGAAAAACAAGGTAGGATGGGGAGGATGGGATAGGGAAGGGGGGATTGGGGGGTAATTAGGTTCGGTCTGAGGATAAATTAGGCAAGTAATCATGGAAAAGCACATTCTGTTAGTTTTAAGAACATATAAATTCCAAATTAACATGAATCAGATCAAATTATTTTATTATAAATATATGCTCCTAATGGTTAGCCTACATACTGAATCAGAGGAAGGAGGACCGCTGTGATTTTTGCTTGTGCTGTGCATCGAGACCTTTACGTTTCAATGGCCAGCAGTAATCCGCTATCATGCTGACATTCCATTTGCCCTGGTATCGAGTTTCCATGGTGCAAATATCCTGATGGAACCTCTCTCCTTGTTCCAGGAAGTTATGGACAATCTGCTTAAATGAAAACCAGGCAGTCACCTCGACACCTGCTAATGCTTCATCAAAAAGCCTGTCCTTCATCAATTCCCGAACCTGAGGGCTCACAAAGATTCCTGTCTTTAGCTTGCCTTCACTTATATGAGGAAACTTTGACTCCAGGTACTTGAAAGCAGTTTATTCTTGTTCAAGGCCTTCACAAAATTTTTCATAAGCCCTAATTGGATGTGGAGTGGCGGCAGCAGAATTTTCTTGGGGTCAACTAGTGGTACAGTTTTCACGTTGTGATTTCCGGGTAAGAAGCTGGTTCTTGTTGGCCGGTCTTTTTGTTTATAGTGCTGGCTGTCTGCCCTACTATCCCAAAAACACAGAAAACAGGGATACTTGGTTTATCCACTTTCTCATTTATTTATGTTATATGAAAAGAGAAAAGTAACGTTTCCGTATAACTTGACAACTAGATGTAACAGAGATGAATAAAAAACAATGATTCACTATTTTCCATATATATATATATATATATATATATATATATATATATATATATATATATATATATATATATATATATATATATATACATATATATATATATATATATATATACATATATACATATATATACATATATTCAGGTAGTAGGTTGGTAGACAGCAACCACCCAGGGAAGTACTACCGTCCTGCCAGATGACTGTGAAACAAAAACCTGTAATTGTTTTGCATGATGGTAGGATTGCTGGTTTCTTTTTCTGTCTCATAAACACGCTAAGATAACAGGGATATCTTGCTACTCCTACTTACACTTTGGTCACACTTCACAGACACGCACATGCATATATATATATACATACATCTAGGCTTTTCTCCTTTTTCTAAATAGCTCTTGTTCTTTTGTATTTCTTCTATTGTCCATGGGGAAGTGGAAAAGAATCTTTCCTCCGTAAGCCATGCGTGTCGTATGAGGCGACTAAAATGCCGGGAGCAATGGGCTAGTAACCCCTTCTCCTGTATACAATTACTAAAAAAGAGAAGAAGAAAAACTTTATAAAACTGGGTTGCTTAAATGTGCGTGGATGTAGTGCGGATGACAAGAAACAGATGATTGCTGATGTTATGAATGAAAAGAAGTTGGATGTCCTGGCCCTAAGCGAAACAAAGCTGAAGGGGGTAGGAGAGTTTCAGTGGGGGGAAATAAATGGGATTAAATCTGGAGTATCTGAGAGAGTTAGAGCAAAGGAAGGGGTAGCAGTAATGTTAAATGATCAGTTATGGAAGGAGAAAAGAGAATATGAATGTGTAAATTCAAGAATTATGTGGATTAAAGTAAAGGTTGGATGTGAGAAGTGGGTCATAATAAGCGTGTATGCACCTGGAGAAGAGAGGAATGCAGAGGAGAGAGAGAGATTTTGGGAGATGTTAAGTGAATGTATAGGAGCCTTTGAACCAAGTGAGAGAGTAATTGTGGTAGGGGACTTGAATGCTAAAGTAGGAGAAACTTTTAGAGAGGGTGTGGTAGGTAAGTTTGGGGTGCCAGGTGTAAATGATAATGGGAGCCCTTTGATTGAACTTTGTATAGAAAGGGGTTTAGTTATAGGTAATACATATTTTAAGAAAAAGAGGATAAATAAGTATACACGATATGATGTAGGGCGAAATGACAGTAGTTTGTTGGATTATGTATTGGTAGATAAAAGACTGTTGAGTAGACTTCAGGATGTACATGTTTATAGAGGGGCCACAGATATATCAGATCACTTTCTAGTTGTAGCTACACTGAGAGTAAAAGGTAGATGGGATACAAGGAGAATAGAAGCATCAGGGAAGAGAGAGGTGAAGGTTTATAAACTAAAAGAGGAGGCAGTTAGGGTAAGATATAAACAGCTATTGGAGGATAGATGGGCTAATGAGAGCATAGGCAATGGGGTCGAAGAGGTATGGGGTAGGTTTAAAAATGTAGTGTTAGAGTGTTCAGCAGAAGTTTGTGGTTACAGGAAAGTGGGTGCAGGAGGGAAGAGGAGCGATTGGTGGAATGATGATGTAAAGAGAGTAGTAAGGGAGAAAAAGTTAGCATATGAGAAGTTTTTACAAAGTAGAAGTGATGCAAGGAGGGAAGAGTATATGGAGAAAAAGAGAGAAGTTAAGAGAGTGGTGAAGCAATGTAAAAAGAGAGCAAATGAGAGAGTGGGTGAGATGTTATCAACAAATTTTGTTGAAAATAAGAAAAAGTTTTGGAGTGAGATTAACAAGTTAAGAAAGCCTAGAGAACAAATGGATTTGTCAGTTAAAAATAGGAGAGGAGAGTTATTAAATGGAGAGTTAGAGGTATTGGGAAGATGGAAGGAATATTTTGAGGAATTGTTAAATGTTGATGAAGATAGGGAAGCTGTGATTTCGTGTATAGGGCAAGGAGGAATAACATCTTGTAGGAGTGAGGAAGAGCCAGTTGTGAGTGTGGGGGAAGTTCGTGAGGCAGTAGGTAAAATGAAAGGGGGTAAGGCAGCCGGGATTGATGGGATAAAGATAGAAATGTTAAAAGCAGGTGGGGATATAGTTTTGGAGTGGTTGGTGCAATTATTTAATAAATGTATGGAAGAGGGTAAGGTACCTAGGGATTGGCAGAGAGCATGCATAGTTCCTTTGTATAAAGGCAAAGGGGATAAAAGAGAGTGCAAAAATTATAGGGGGATAAGTCTGTTGAGTGTACCTGGTAAAGTGTATGGTAGAGTTATAATTGAAAGAATTAAGAGTAAGACGGAGAATAGGATAGCAGAT
>NC_091338.1:23206364-23213864 GCF_038502225.1 Cherax quadricarinatus
CATGTTGGCTGCTGTTGATGAGAACATTCCTTTCTAGGTGTTCCACCACTCTTCTCCTGATAATCTTCTCCATGATTTTGCATACTATACATGTCAGTGACACTGGTCTGTAGTTTAATGCTTCATGTCTGTCTCCTTTTTTAAAGATTGGGACTACATTTGCTGTCTTCCATGCCTCAGGCAATCTCCCTGTTTCGATAGATGTATTGAATATTGTTGTTAGGGGTACATATAGCGCCTCTGCTCCCTCTCTCAATACCCATGGGGAGATGTTATCTGGCCCCATTGCCTTTGAGGTATCTAGCTCACTCAGAAGCCTCTTCACTTCTTCCTCGGTTGTGTGCACTGTGTCCAGCACTTGGTGGTGTGCCCCACCTCTCCGTCTTTCTGGAGTCCCTTCTGTCTCCTCTGTGAACACTTCTTTGAATCTCTTGTTGAGTTCTTCACATACTTCACGGTCATTTCTTGTTGTCTCTCCTCCTTCCTTCCTTAGCCTGATTACCTGGTCCTTGACTGTTGTTTTCCTCCTGATGTGGCTGCACAACAGTTTCGGGTCAGATTTGGCTTTCGCTGCTATGTCATTTTCATATTGTCTTTGGGCCTCCCTTCTTATCTGTGCATATTCGTTTCTGGCTCTACGACTGTTCTCCTTATTCTCCTGGGTCCTTTGCCTTCTATATTTCTTCCATTCCCTAGCACACTTGGTTTTTGCCTCCCTGCACCTTTGGGTAAACCATGGGCTCATCCTGGCTTTTTCATTAATCCTGTTACCCTTGGGTACAAACCTCTCCTCTGTGTGTGTGTGTGTGTGTGTGTGTGTGTGTGTGTACTCACCTAGTTGAGGTTGCGGGGGTCGAGTCCGAGCTCCTGTGTGTGTGTGTGTGTGTGTGTGTGTGTGTGTGTGTGTGTGTGTGTGTGTGTGTGTGTGTGTGTGTGTGTGTGTGTGTGTGTGAGTGCGTGTGTGTGTGTGTGTGTGTGTGTGAGTGCGTGTGTGTGTGTGTGTGTGTGTGTGTGTGTGTGTGCTGAAAAAAATACCAGTCACTAAAAATATCATGCAGATCTGTTATTATTATTATTATTATTATTATTATTATTATTATTATTATTATTATTATTATTATCAGTACAAAAGTGTTATATTTATTAAGGACCCTTATGGGAATAAGTCAAAGACCCCATTGGAAATAAGTCAAGGAACCCATTGGAAACAAGTCAATGGCCCAATTGGAAATAAGTCAACGGCCCCAATGGAAATAAGTAACTTTGTCTGACTTTTTTTTTGGGTTATCCTATGGTAATTTACACATGTGTTAGATAATTTGTGTAACTGTATTTATGTGTAGCTGTACCTAAATAAACTTACTTAAGGTCACAGAGAATCTGGGAATGGGAGGGACGAGGATCATTGAAGATTTAGTGCAATCTTGTTCTCATTCTTTGGATCAAGAGTGTTTCGCTAGCATCAAGGCACTTCTAAAAGTATTCTGACAAAATTCTTCTTCTTCTTCTTCTTCTCCTCCTCCTCTTCTTCTTCTTCTTCTTCTTGGCAATGATCGTTGTTTTTCTTCTCTTCTTCCTTTCCTCTTTCTCCTCCTATTCGTCTTTTTTTTTCTCCTCCTCTATTTCTCTTCTTCCTCATACTCCTTCCCTCTGTCTCCTCCTCTTCCTCCTTCCCTCTTTCTCTTCTTCCTCCTCCATCTTCTGTGTACAAGAGGAGGTGGACACTGGGGCAGGGTTTAACAATCTATTTTGTTGTTCACAGCGCTGGCCACACTGACTAACTTTTAGGCTGTACTCTGGAGCACTCAGTCCTCTCTGAAGCAGTGGAATATACGCGCCCTCATGTCTACCAATAACACTCCCCCTTCAGAGAAGGTGCCTTGCTGCTGGAGAAGGGTCCTTCATCCAAGGCATTAAAGGTACCATCCCCTTCCTTGCACCAAATGGGATTGCTTTCCCTTTGCCCCACAAGCAAATAAAAACCTCTCCGTGTGGTAGTGTAACTTACAAATGGTTCAGGTCGGACATAAACAGTCATAAGCTTCACTCTCTTATGTACAGGTAATTTATGTATTGTTAAAGTCACGGCATTGCGCATTTTAATTCTTTATGGCTAAGAGGTATGAATCGATATTTGTAAACACAATAAGGCGAATACATACACAAACTTGCTAGCTACCTCTCTCTCTCTCTCTCTCTCTCTCTCTCTCTCTCTCTCTCTCTCTCTCACACACACACACACACACACATAGTAGGTACACTTCAGTCTTGGGAACGTAAGGTAGTCATTGCAGTGATGTATAATCCACCACAGAACTGCAGGAGGCCAAGAGAGGAATATGAAGAGAGAAACACAGCAATGGTGGACACACTGGCCGAGGTGGCAAGAAGAGCTCACTCGAGCAGAGTAAAGTTACTGGTTTGGGCGATTTCAACCACAGGGAGATCGCCTGGGAAAACCTGGAGCCACATGGGGGTTCCGAAACATTGAGAGCCAAGATGATGGATATTGTACTGGAAAACCTCATGCATCAACTTGTCAAGGACACTACCAAAGAGAGAGGGGAGGATGAACCGGCAAGACTGGACATTGTGTTCAACCTGAGCAGTTCAGACATTGAGGATATCAGCTATGAGAAGTCCCATGGAGCTAGTGATCACATGGTTCTGTGTTTTGAATACATAGTAGAGCTACAAGTGTAGAGGGTAACAGGAGTTGAATGGGAAAAGCAAGGCTATAAAAGGGGAGACTACACATGTATGAGGAACTTCCTGTAGGAGGTTCAGTGGAACAGAGAATTAGCAGGAAAGTCAGTAAATGAAATGATGGAATTCGTAACAACGAAATACAAGGAAGCAGAGGGTGGGTTTGCTCCCAATGGCAACAGAAATAATGGGAAGACCAGATCGAGCCTCTGGTTTACCCGAAGATGTAGGGAGGCAAAAACTAAGCGCGCTAGAGAATAGAAAAAGTACAGAAGGTAAAGAACCCAGGAAAATAAGGAGATTAGTCGAAGAGCCAGAAACGTGTATGCACAGATTAGGAGGGAGGCCCAACGACATTACGAAAACAACATAGTATCTAAAGTCAAGTATGACCCGAAACTGCTGTATAGCCACATTAGGAGGAAGACAACAGTCAAAGACCACACTTGGAGCCACTTCGAAGACAGCGTGAACCGAGCTTCTATACCACAAGACGGGCAGAAAGCAGCATCTTCACTCTGGCTGTACCCTTCTCCAGAACATCACTTCATCTGAGATCTTAATCCCTAGGATGACTCGAGTATGAAACACATTCGTACAGCATTATGATGTCAACGAGATAAAGCCAGTTGATCAGATGAAAAATGCTGGCCCACAGATGGCTCCAACTTCATCCTGTTCTCTATTTGTATGTATTATGACAATAAAAGTTCTTTCAAATGAGCTGATGTAGGTAACAGCTTTTAGCTTGTCAATAAAGTTAGGAATCCTTAACCTGTAAATAGCTTGTCAATAAAGCTAGGGATACTTAACCTAACCTAGTCAAACCCTGTATAAAAAAAAGACCAGGTGGTGATGCTGAGGAAAGAAGGTGGGGAACGCGCAAGAAACGATCAAGAGGTATGTGAGGAGCTCAACACGAGATTCAAGGAAGTATTCTCAGAAGAGATAGTAAGGGCTTTGGGAAGACAGCACAGAGGGGAACAGCAACAGGGAATGTACCATCAACTGTTGGATGACATACACACAACTGAAGAGGAGGTGAAGAAGCTGCTAAGTGACAATGACATCTCAGAGTTGATGGGATCGAACATCTCCCCGTGGGTCCTTAGAGAAGGAGCAGAGACACTGTGTGTCCCACTAACCACAATCTTCAACACATCCATTAAAGCTGGGCAACTACCTGAGGTATGGACGACGGCAAATGTAGTCCCCATTTCTAAAAAAAAAAGGAGACAGAAACGAGGCACTAAACTGTAGACCTGTGTCACTGACGTGTATAGCATGCAAAGTTATGGAGAAGGTTATCAGGAGGAGAGTGGTGGAGCACCTGGAACGGAACAGGATAATAAACGGCAATCAGAATGGGTTCATGGAAGGCAAATCCTGTGTCCCAAACCTTCTGGAGTATTATGACAAAATAACAGAAGACACGAGAGAGAGGGGTGGGTTGATTGCATTTTCCTGGACTGCAAGAAGCCCTTCGACACAGTTCCTCACATGAGATTAGTGCAGAAGCTGGAGGATCAGGTGCGTATAACAGGAAAGACACTGCAATGGATCAGAAAATACCTGACAGGGAGGCAACAACGAGTCATGGTACGTGATTAGTTATCACAGTGGGCGCCTGTGACGAGCGGGGTCCCACAGAGGTTAGTCCTAGGACCAGTGCTATTTTTGGTATATGTGAATGACATGATGGAAGGGATAGACTCTGAAGTGTCCCTATTCGCAGATGATGTGAAGTTAATGATGAGAATTAAATCAGACGAGGATCAGGCAGAACTACAGAGAGACCTGGACAGACTGGACACGTGGTCCACTAACTGGTTTCTCGAATTCAACCTCGCCAAATGCAAGGTCATGAAGACTGGGGAAGGGCAAAGAAGACCGCAGACAGAGTATAGGCTAGGTGGACAAAGACTGCAAACCTAACTCAAAGTGAAAGACCTAGGGGTGACCATAACACCGAGCACGTCTTCGGAGGTACACATCAACCAGATAACTGCTGCAGCACATGGGCGCCTGGCAAACTTGAGAATAGCATTCCGATACCTTAGTAAGGAATCGTTCAAGACACTGTACACTGTGTACGTCAGGCCCATACTGGAGTATGCAGCACCAGTTTGGAACCCACACCTAGTCAAGCACGTCAAGAAATTAGAGAAAGTGCAAAGGGTTGCAACAAGGCTAGTTCCAGAGCTAAGGGGAATGTCTTACGAAGAAAGGTTAAGGGAAATCGGCCTGACGACACTGGAGGACAGGAGGGTTATGGGAGGCAAGATAACGACATACAAAATACTGCGAGGAATAGATAAGGTGGACAAAGACAGGATGTTCCAGAGAGGGTCACAATTGGAAGTTGAAGACTCAGATGAGTCAAAGAAATGTTAGGAAGTATTTCTTCAGTCATAGAGTTGTCAGGCAGTGGAATAGTGTAGCAAGTGATGTAGTGGAGGCAGGAACCATTCACAGCTTTAAGACGAGGTATGATAAAGCTCACGGAGCGATCAGTGAAGAGGCGGGGACTGGAACTATGACTCGACCCCTGCAACCACAACTAGGTGAGTACATAGATACACATACTAGGTTTGCTAAGCGCATACGGGCGAGTAGCAAACCTAAGAACAACATTCCAACATCTCAATAAGGAATTGTTCAGGACCCTATACACCGTGTATGCCAGGACTACATTGGAATATGTGGCACCAGTTTGGAATCCTCCCCTGGCCAAGCACGTAAGGAAATAGAAAAAGTGCGAAGGTTTGCAACAGGGCTAGTCTCGGAATTAAGTGGCATGTCCTACGAGGAAAGGTTAAGGGAAACCGACCTGACGACACTGGAGGACAGGAGAGATAGGGTTGACATGATAACGACATATAAAATACTAATAGCAAGTTTGTTTACCCAGCTTGATCTCTCAATTGTAAAAATCCTCAAGGGATGTTCCTTGATACTTTTAACGAGCTCTTGATATAAGGAATTGGATCTGTGCTCTAGTGCCTTGAATTAAACCTGAGTACCTTCCCTCCCCCCAGACGCTGTATAATCCTACGGGTTTAGCGCTTCCCCATAATAATAATAATCAATTGAAAGACATACGTAACTCAGTAATGTTAGTATTAAGAAAAATCTTACTTCCTTGATGCTACTATGTGGACACTATGGTCCAAATTTCTGGTACGATGGTAGACAATTTTAAGCGTAGCTCAGGTTCCACATTCATCTTGTTTCTGTATTTTGATTTTATGTAAAACAGCTGAGAGAACACTTGCTGGTGTTTGTAGTGGGTAATGACATTAAGTATGTCAGGGCTTTGTATGCAAGTCCTGGGTATTCATTTTTCACTGAATGAAACTTGTCTTCAGTGAGGTGTCAGCGTGGTGGCAGTGTGGTGTCAGTGAGGAGTTAGTGTGGTGGCAGTGTGGTGGCAGTGTGGTGGCAGTGTGGTGGCAGTGTGGTGGCAGTGTGGTGTCAGTGAGGAGTTAGTGTGGTGGCAGTGTGGTGGCAGTGTGGTGGTGGTGAGGTGGCAGTGAGGTGTCAGTGTGGTGTCAGTGTGGTGTCAGTGAGGTGTCAGTGAGGTGTCAGTGAGGTGTCAGTGAGGTGTCAGTGAGGTGTCAGTGTGGTTTAATTTCACGATCATGGTTCCCACTTTATCTTCAACTTTGAAAATAGTTACAGCTCTTCCTTGAAGGCTCTAAGAAATTTTGAACTTAGATCACGGACCCCCAGTACTACCTTTGCGGACCCACAGTGGTCCGCGGACCTCAGGCTGGAAACCACTGATACAGAGTAAGGATGACAACAGAACACAGATAATCAAGCACAGCAGCTGAAAGCAAATGTGTCAGACTACTGAGAATTACTCAACAACACTTAAAGAACGACATTACGTCAAAGACGAAATCTGAACCAAAACTACTCTATGTAAAGAACGAAGGCAACAGATAAAACACAAGTTGGAAGATTGGAGGAGGATAGAGACCTTACGGAAGACATGTGTGAGCAGAGTCTCAGAATACTGAAAGGAAAAATTAGTAAGGAAGGTTACTGGGCGAGGGGAAAAAGTTATGTGTACTTATATATAATATAAACATGACGTAGAACATGAGGTGTCTTCATAGTCAGGTGGATGAATAGATAAAATGTCTAAATTGTAATAAAATTAAGGCAAAAAAAGGTTATCAGAATCATTTATTAAAACAAAGTTTTACGATATGAAATATAAGTAATATAGTGCTCAAAATATCGTATTTGTACAGAAAACACTAACACGATTTTGCAAAGAAAAGCAGAAAGTGGATCAAGAATCGAAAAAAAAGCGCGGGAAATACTACCACCACCTGTCACATACCTGTGACTGGTTTCAAGAGTTTCTTTGATTATACCCTGACAGTCTGACTAAGCGTTTCTGTTGATTACCTGTTCTGCCAGACAGTTGCCATTGGTGCCTCGCTGATCCACATATCCGTCACAACCTAGATGATCCCGCATTTTTTTCGGTCTTTTCTAGTAACAGGTTGAATAGTTTCAGTTCACAGATGTTGACACTTATTGTAGCCATGGTGCCTCAGCTTTCTGACTCAGTCTATTTGACACATCCTTATTTTTCACTAAAGTATGTACTCAGGCTCATGTGTATATTTGTACATCACCACTACATCACCACTACAATCACCAGCACCACCACCACCACCACCACAACAACAACAACGATTACCAACACCCCAACCAAGGAATTAACAAAGTTTACCTCTAAAAGCCAACGAAACAATTGCTACACGCACCATTGTT
>NC_091338.1:23218864-23411364 GCF_038502225.1 Cherax quadricarinatus
AGAGCAGCGGAGCGAAGACGACGACGGAGGTATATTCTGCGTGCTCGTTGATAAAGTGGGCAGTCCAACAGAATGGTGGCTAAACGATAATGGAACCTGACAATTCTCACAGAGAGGAGCAGGGCGCCTCTCCATGAGATATCCATGAGTAAGACGAGTATGGCCAATGCAAAGACGGGAGAGAGTAGTCTCCCAACCTCGACACTGGTGACAAGAAGACCGCCAGTAATCTATACTCGGTTTAATAGATTGAAGTTTGTTACCGAGCAGAGTAGACCAACGTTGTTGCCAACGGGTGTGAAGGTGGGTAGCTATTGCAGCAAAATAGTCCGTAAATGGAACACCTCTATATGAAACTGGTAGGTCATGTACTGCTGACCACGCAGCAGTGTCTGCCTGTTCATTGCCCTGTACGTCAACATGACCAGGGACCCAACAAAAAACAATATCTTTATGCTTGGAAGAGATGCAGCATAGCCAAAGTTGGATACGGAGGACTAAGGGGTGAGGTGTATCAAATTTCTGTATATCCTGTAAAGCACTAAGGGAGTCTGAGACAACCACAAATGATGACATAGGCATAGATGCAATACGGATAAGTGCTGCAAGAATGGCATAAAATTCAGCAGTAAAGATACTAGCCGAAGATAGTAAATGCCCTCGTACGACGCTGTCCGGAAACACTGCTGCGAATCCTACGCCGTCAGAAGACTTAGAGCCATCTGTGTATACTGCAATGGCATGAGAATGAAAGTGGAAGTGGTAAAGAAAAAGAGAGCGGGAAGCTACAGTAGACAGTTGGGCTTTCGAGCAAGGAAGTGAGAAAGAAAAGACTCGAACAGCTGGAACTTCCCATGGGGGTAGGGAAAAGGGAGATGCTACATGAACATGGAGAGGTGGTAATTGAAGAGAAGACAAGAGCTAATGTAGGCGAAGAGAGAAGGGACGGAGCAAACAGGGGCGGCGAACAAATAAAGAATGTCTACTAATATTGGTGACCATTCTATAAATGGAAAGATTGCGGAGATCATGAGAGCGTACATAGTAGCGAAGGCAATGGGCATCACGGCGATCTCATAAGGATGGAACGTTCGCTTCTGCATAGAGGCTCTCAACAGGGGAAGAGCGAAAAGCACCAAGGCATAAACGTAATCCTGGGTGATGAATGGGGTTAATGCTGGAGAGAGTAGCAGGAGAGGCAGCTGAACAGAACTGGTCACCATAATCAAGTTTCGATAAAATGAGGGCGGAATGTAGGCGAAGGAGAGTTCGATGATCAGCTCCCCATGAAAGATGAGCAAGGGTTTCAAAAAGGTTCAGCCGACTGTGGCAAATTGCCTTCAGAGAGGTAACGTGAGGTTTCCAGGATAACCTATGGTCAAAGAGGGGGCCTAGAAACCTGACTATCACGTTCAGGGATACGGGAGCCATAGAGGTACAAAGGATGATCGGAGATGACAGAGCATCTAGTGAAAGTAATTTTGTGAGTTTTGGTACTGCAAAATTTAAACCCATGTGTGGTGGCCCAATTGGAAACACAGTCGACCGCATGTTGGAGAGAAACTGTAATGAGGTGACAGTCAGCGCCTGCACAAGCAATAGCGAAGTCATCAACATAGAGTGGTGACCAAATATTGGATGGAAGACTAGAGGCCAAATCATTTTTAGCATGGAGAAAAAGCGTTGTGCTCAGAACACATCCCTGGGGGACACCTTCAGCTTGGATAAAGTCCGGGGAGAGCACATTATTAACCCGAACACGGAAATGTCTGTCAGTTAAAAAGTTCATAAGGAAAGATGGTAGATTGCCTCGAAGACCTAAGGAGTGGGCTTGGGCCAAAATATTATACCTCCAAGTTGTGTCATATGCCTTCTCAAGGTCAAAAAATATGGCAATAACTGAGTGGTTATTCGCAAAGGCATTACGAACATATGTATCCAAGCGTAGTAAGGGGTCTATGGCAGAATGACCTTTACGAAAGCCATATTGACGAGTGGAGAGACTGTTGTGTGTCTCTAAATACCACACTAAACGTCTATTTACCAGGCGTTCCATCACTTTGCAAACTGCACAGGTGAGCAATGGGACGATAGTGGGAGGCTTCATGTCCCGTAGTACCCGGTTTGCAGAAAGGGAGAACAATGGCAGATTTCCACAGCTGTGGAAGAACTCCCTATGACCAAATATGATTGAAACGGCGTAATAGGACTGCAAGGGCTGACTGATGTAAATGTTGTAGCATACGAATATGAATGTCGTCGGGCCCAGCTGCCGATGATCGGCAAGCTGAGAGTGTTGCCTCCAGTTCCTGAAGTGTAAAAGGCACATTATACTGTTCCTCTCTGAGAGAAGAAAAGTCCAAGGGTGCTAACTCTCTGGCAGACTTTGAGGAAAGAAACGAGGGGCATAGATGGAGCCCCTGAGAAATACGGACCAGATGATTGCCAATTTCATTGGCAACATCTAGTGCATTTGCTATATCAACACCGGCAACCCGCAGAACAGGAGCCGGGTCAGGAGAATATTTACCACTCAGTTTTCATACTTTTTTCCAGATTGCACTCATAGAGGAAGCAGAGGTGATGATTGAGACATAATCACGCCAGCAAGTGCGTTTAGCGTCACGGATGACATGGCGAGCGATCGCACGCTTCTGCTTAAAATCAAGAAGTCTCTCCATGGTTCTATTGTACCGGTGCCTGCCCCACTCAGGGCGTTTCAAACGTACTGAACGAGCACAAGCAGGAGACCACTAAGGCACGCATTTCTGAGAATGCCTGACACAAGTTTGGGGTATAGAATGAGAAGCTGCGGTTATAACGGAGGACCAGAAGAGGTGTAAAAGCTCATCAATGGAGGACGAAGAAGGAACCTCACTAAAAACAGTTAGTTGTGAGTTAAGGTTCCAATTTGCCTGATCAAATTGCCAGCGTGGGTTACGAAGAGGTGGTGAATATGAAGGGGAAGTAAGAATGATTGGGAAATAATCGCTGTCATGTAAATCCGGGAGAAATGAACAGGTGAAATCTAATGCGGAGGAGGAAGAGCAGACTGAGAGATCGATGCAAGTGAGAATATGAGTCCGAGGATCAAAATGGGTGTGAGTACCTGTATTTAAAACATGGAGGGGGTGGTTAGCAAGAAAAGCCTCTAACTGAATGCCACGGGAATCACAGTGAGAGTCCCCCCAGAGGAAATGTTGGGCATTAAAATCGCCAAGTAACATATGCGGTGGCGGTAATGACGAAACAAGAAAGGCAATATCCGGGATAGATAATGCCCGAGAAGGAGAGAGATACAAAGAACAGAGTGTATACCACCTATGCAAGTGGATACGGGCTGCTGTGTAATGCAGCGAAGTGCGAACAAATAGCTGATGGTATGGAATATCAGTGCGTAGAAGAAGGGCACTTTCATTAAAGGTTCCATCTGGAAAAGGATCTGAAGAATACAATAAATTATAGCGTGAGATAGGATAGATAACGGCAGAGTGTAATTTTGGTTCCTGTAAGCAAACACCAACAGGGGAAAACTGGGAGAGCAACATCTGAAGCTCACCCCGATTACCCCTGAGGCCGCGAATATTCCACTGTAAATAGGCCATGATTCGCAAAGATAAAGATACCTGAAATCCGCAGGTTAGGGTACCTACGGACTAGAGAGGTTAGAAAAGTCCACATGCGGTGGCACAGGAAAATGTTCAAGTAGCGAAGGAACGGTGCGTTGTGAAGAAAGGAGTTGCGCAGATGGAGAAGAGGAAAGAGAAGGAACAGAGGGTGGATCAGTGTCCATTGATGGTTTGGTCTCTGCAATATATTCAGAGATTGCTTCAAGTGTTTCGGAGTTCAGAGACGTCGTATGGGAGACGATATTGGAGATGGAAGGAGGAGGAGTTTGAGTAAAGATCAGAGCTGTAATGGACTGTACCAAGGTAGGGGGGGGGAAAGGGTGGAGGGAACTGGAGAAGTGTGGGAGGGGACAGAAGAGGCAGAAACCTGGGAGGTGGCAGAAGAAGAAACGTGGGAGGGGACAGGGGAGGAAGGCACAGTACGAGGAGGATAAACCTCCACACTTGTAACAGAGCCAGTGAAAGGGGAAGACTCAAGTACAGAGACTGGGAAGGTAAAATGTGGAGGTGGATGAAGCGAAGGAGGGGTTAAAAGAGATTTTTGGGGCCTCTGAGAAGTAGAGGGACGATTGGGATGAGGTGCCTTACGAGGTCTTGTCGATTCCAGGGTTTGTGAGGGAGGACACGAAGAAGTGAGGACAGAGTTGAAGTAGGGAGGTCTGAGCCCAGGACAGCAAAAGAATTAGATACAGGAGTGACTGTGGAACTGGCAACCGCAGAGGAGGCTGCAGAAGATGTGACCCCAGAAGTGGGGGGACGCTTTGAAACACGAGAAAATAAGAAACATGGTGCAGTCTCCCTTGGAGGCGGAGATGAGAAACCGCCTTAGCATAAGGGAGAAGTTCTGCCTCTTTGAGGCAACGAATTTCCCGCTCATTTAAGTAGACTTGGCAACAGCGAAAGTACGAAGGGTGAGCCTCATGACAATTGAGGCAAGAGGGAGTTCGACTGCAAGACGTATTAGAATGGTTATCGGCACCACAGACTGAGCATTCGGCTATAGATCTGCAATATTTTGCTGGGTGGCCAAATCCTGCTACATAAACAGAGGATGGGAGTTCACCGCTGTCAAAAGTTAAACGAGCCACATTGCAAGGGTATCGTCTTCGTCCGCGGGCAGGAAGAACCTAAGTGTCTACCTTGAGAATTGGGAGATCTTAGATTTCCAGCTGTTCGAGAATGTCAGTGCCACATGTCTGGAAATTCTGTTGGACTACGGTATGGGGCAGAATAATAGTACCACTACAAGAATTGAGGGAATGATGTTTTTCGATAGTGATAGGAATAGTATCGATATGTGAAAGAGAAAGATCATGAGCTTGAGTAGAATTCTGGACTGTGATGATGCACGTACCACTCTTAAAAGCATGAAAGGAAATATCTCTACCAACGTGGCGTAGGAGCGCTTTGCCAATACTATGGTCGGAAAGATAGGCAGTAGAAGAAGTCGGTCTTAATGTAAAGAATTTAGTCCATTGTGTGGTCTAAAACTGAGTGTGGAGAGGAAATGCATGACGTGTCGGTCTTTTCAGAGTAGAAAAGGAAGGTAACGAAGTAACATCATTAGGAGACTCGTTGACGTTTAGAAGTGGGATCAGAGTCGGTCCGACGTGGGACAGACTGGCGATTCGAAAATTGCCGCACCGTAGATGGAGGAGCAGGAAGCATAGTCAAAGGAGAGCGGAGGTCAGGCAAATCGAAGGAGTCAGTGGAAGCCCTGGTACCTGAAGCGGGTGAGAAAACAGCACCAGCAAGAGGTACAGGGGCCTTAGGAATGTCCGAAGAGTGGCCAAAAGACGAGGCGAGGTCAGAACGGAGTGCGGTAACAATAAGGGGCCCGGGGGTAGCGGGGTCATGGATCGGGTACTCCATGGTTAGGTTACTTCTTTCTTTTTGTTTTTAAGAAAAAAAAGAAAGAGGAAAAGAAAATAAAAGTAAAAAAAAGAATAAAAAAAGGGGGGACCGGGGAGGGATAGTTCCTAGGAGGAATGAAAGGGCCAGAAATCTCCCTCCGCACCCAGGAGGACCTCAGCACTGCAAGTAGCGCAGATGCAGCATGGAACCCGTGCCATACCCTACCCATCATGCCAGTAAACCAGCAATCTGGGATAGCAACCTCACATCTGCCGAGCTACCTAGGTGGACAAAAGAGAGGGCGGCCGGATATCCGCCACAAAGCATACCTCCTTCGGCCACCACCCCCGGAATCCGAAAGGTGGCTTCCAGAGATACACCTGTCGCCCGAAAGACACCCAAAGCCACCCTCCGGGATACTGGAGAGGGATCGGGACATCCCCAGGCGATCCAGATTCCACGGCAAACTACGCCACCGCCAAGAACCTCAACGGAATGGGATGGACCCTGGTACCCTTTCCCCTACTCAGGAATTAGCACGCCTGTGGGAAAAATCCCAAAGGCCAAAAAAGGAAGGGCAAAAGGGAGGGGTGGGGAGGAAGAGGAGGAAAGGAAAAATGGGAGGATGGGGAGGATGGGATAGGGATGGGGGCATGGGGGTTCGGTCTGAGGAAGGAGACCGATAGGTCTAATTCCTCAGACCAAGAGCCTCTTCACCACGCCAAGGAGCCCCCTTGAAGAGGTCTCTTTCCCTAGCCTTACCTCTCCTTCCCTAGCCCTACCTCTCCTTCCCTAGACCTACCTTTCTCTCCCATGACTTACTTCTCCCTCCCTAGCCCAACTTCTTCCTCTCTAATCCTATCTTTCCCTCCCTAGCCCTACATCTCCCTTCCTTGCCCTACCTCTCCCTCCCTGGCCCTACCTCTCCTTCCCTAGCCCTACCTCTTCCTCACTAACCTCCCCTCAGCCCCGCCAGCCCCTGCATCTCATGATCTCAGCCCTTTGCACCCAAGAGCTCACCAGAGACAGTAATTGAAGCTGCAGACCCACAAGACTCAAAGGATCTGCAGTTAACCTTCTCCTTCAAGAGACCGAAGACTCAACCTTTTCAAGAGGTCCAAGAGCTAGGACATACAGTTTAGACATGACCAGATATTTTATCTCAACACATTCAATAGATCTGGCACCAACAAGTGCCAGACCTCATCACTTCAGTCACACTCCTCACTCCAGGCAGTACGTAGCTCGACACTTTGAAGAGGGCCAGGAACATTAATGATCTGAACTTCCTTTTAAAGTCTTCAAGACAGAGTAAAGTGGCAAGTTACCCCCATAGGAATCAGTTTCATAAATTTTACAATAATATTACTACATTAACATCTGTACAGCCCAAGAGCCATCCAGGCATTGTGGCAAGTAATGTACATCAGCTCTGACACCCGTACATAGGAGAGAGAAACCCGTGCAAAGGGTAGAGAAACCCGTACATAGGAGAGAGAAACCCGTACATAGGAGAGAGAAATCCGTACATAGGAGAGAGAAACCCGTACATAGGAGAGAGAAACCCGTATATAGGAGAGAGAAACAAGTACAAAGGAGAGAGAAATCCATACATAAAGAGAAACCCGTACATAGGAAAGAGAAACCCGTTCATAGGAGAGAGAAACCCGTGCACAGGAGAGAGAAACTCGCATTTTCTTGAATAAAATAAGCAAATTACAAGTATAATATGAAAAATAAGCGGCCCAAAACGATCTGAACCATTCTCTAAGTTACCCACTCACTAAAGTTTTTAGTTTATTAAAAGATGCGTTGAAAAGTTATCAAGCTTAGAGGAAGTGCAAACGAAGGCGGACCTCCAGCGAAATGTATCCCATTCCCGGGGTTAGTAACTAGAATTGGTTTAATAGTTCCTGCCTGATCCAAGAGAGGTATTCCCAGTACTACACAAGAGGCGTAGTACATGTACCTGTAAAATCTCATTACATTATTACGATTTCAGGAGTCAAAATTCATTAGGCACAGAAGCTGCAGCTCAACTCCTTCGAAAGATCTCAGAACAAAGACTCTACCCTCCAGGGGTCCAAGACTTTGAAATTAACAATTTCAAAGGGCCCAAGAGTTCTTGATATATAATATACTCAAGTCTCATAAGGCCTAAGATCTAGAGACAAACACCCAAAAGATGGACAGGAGCTTTAGATCAACATCATACGTCGTCCAACAACGCACGATGTCCATTGAGTTTACCAACAAATATTTTAAAAGTAAATATTCTATATTTAATTTTCAACTACTTTCAGAAATAGTATTTTCTTCTGCTGACGTTATACCGACGAAGGTTAATACAGAGTTTAGCTTCTCGGGGAAGTTCGGTTTTAACGGATTGTATCAAGTTATAATATTTTCTGTGTTTTACAAAAGAGATGGTTATATTTTGTGTAGATTTTAGGTTTGCTTAAGTTTGGTTATATTGGTTGATATCAGGTTAGGTTGGGTTAGGGAGGGACGAGTTGATTTTTTGTTGGGTTGGGGTGTGTTGAGTTAGGTTGGGTAGGCGAGGCTACTTTGGGTTATATAAACTCGATATTCACCATTATATTAGGTAACCCAACGTAACCAAACCCAACCCAACTCATCCAAACCCAATTTAACATAATTATACTTGATAATGACCAATGTAACCTTACCTAACGTAATTTAATATAAGCAAACCTAATCTAACCTTACGTAACCCAACAATAAAAAAACACTTAAAACTTTGCGGACCAATTTACACAAGGTGAAATAATCCTCATTAAAAACCCACTTAAAATTCTACACTTTAAATAATAAATTATCGCCTAACTCTACCAAGTAACTAAAATAAAAACGGACTTTCTGTAAGAGGTTCAAACTAATTCATTTGTTCCAGTAAGGAAGAGAGGAAGGAGGGGCACGAAGGGAGGCTGGATCACAGAAATTAATAGTCCGATCGTAATGAAACTAACACCAATTATTCTGCTAGTCAAAGATTCGTACTAGAGCATTGTGGTATAAGAAAAATAAGTAAATGTTTGAATTAAGCTTAATTTTTATAATTTGATTTAAGTTTAATCTAAAAATTACTGTTATGTAACTAAACGGAATTGCAATATATATATATATATATATATATATATATATATATATATATATATATATATATATATAAAGAGGGCAATTTATTTTTTAATTTTTCACTTTAGAACGCAAGTTTCTTAGTGCTTCAGGTGAGTAAATAAAATTGATAAACTAGAATCTGCAAAGCTCGATAAAATTTTAAACCTTTCTTTAAGACACACAAGAGCTGTGAGTTTGAATCGGATCTAATGAGACATTCCCAAGTAATAGCCCCAAGTCCAATAATGCATTATTTATCAAAAATGGTAAATTAAATTCTAAACAGTAAAAAAACTAATCCGAATCTTTAACAAAGCAAGACACTCAAACATAGCGAATTTGAGGCCGATGAAAAGACGTATTCTTTAGGTAATATACGAAAGTCACCATTGTGATACTTTTGTGGAAATGGGGTTTTATTCAGCCGACTATGAGGGCTAAGTGTCCAGTCAGCAAAATAAGCCAAAACTTAATGTTGTAGCCAGTCAGAGGAGCCATTCTCTGGACATCTCACAAAAATTGAATTGTCCCTATTTATATTAGAAAATTTACAAATTGAAACCAACACAGTCTCAGACGTACCGAATCTTCCTCGTCTTGAGATACATCAGTATTTAAAGTTTCAAGTCACTGGAAAGAGGAATTTGTAAGCTAACAAAAAAACTTCCAATATTTTAATATTCACAAAATGCGATCAATATCTTCCAATAACAATACAAACCCTTTAAGTAGGAAACTCTAGTAACGAAAGTCTGAAGCCAATCAGAAGCTTTCCCAGGCCATCACTGAAGCCAAAATCACATATTGGTCTATAAACTTTAAAAGAAGGCACTTGCAAATACCAATACCAGCAGTACTAGTACTGTTATCTGGTCGACCAAGAACCTTAGAGAAAGAAGAATACTTTGACAATCATCATGACATATTTACCATCATCACAAATAGGTCATTGTTGTTCCAAGACGCAACTACCTCAAACTCATTCAAGAGGCAATATCATCCTGCACAGCCGACAGCTAGTTGCTGGTACCAGTCGTGCCAGCAGCTAGTTGTCGGCCGGTTAATTGGGTTTAAAGTCTGTCGACTAAACGAGGGTCATTAAGGCACCATTTCACCAGTTTAAGTCTTTAATTTGTAAAATATAAATTAAATTAAACTTTAGCATATATACACTGAAAGACCTACACCTCTTGGTATATATATGCTGGTGTATACCTGGAGTTAAATTATGTAAATGAGGGTAAAAATATCAACTTCACTATGGTAATTAACGCAGCATATAAACTTTTTAGCTTCTACCAAGAAAGATTTAATTCAAACTGAAGGTCTATTGGGATTAAAGTAAACTACAAGAGTATATGTAGTGAGATATATTCTCCTCCATCTTGCTCTCGTCTCATTAAAATAAACTCTTTCAAAATTAATCTGTATACCATGATATGTTTAAACTCTAGATATTAACCTAGTTTCTCCTTTAAACCAAGTTATCTTTACTTAATTTCTAGAATTACCAGAGAACATTGCTTGTAATAATTTACTTACACCAGCTAAACAGAGCATAAAAATTCCTTAACACAGGAAGACTCGTCCCATTACAACCTATGATCAGCTTCTGTTTAAAATTACAAATGTAAATGATATTTATTACACATTAATAACACTATTATATTACTTTCTCTGAAAAATTTGTAGCAGTATATTTATAAAATGATATTTGAATGTGTTATATTATCAAAATACAATATTTAGTAGTCTGAAAGTCCTCTGGCACTTTGTTTACATCCCAGACTGCTATGCTTTGCTTCACGCAGAATCCACCCATATTAACATTATAATGAAATAAATTGCGTACACACCGGATATATACCTGGGGGGAAGGGTATTTCTCACAGCGTATATATATACCGAGAGCTTACTTTAACTCCGATTTTAGGGATTAAAATATTGTTTGGTGGTGAAAAGGGTCACCGTGCAGCCGAGTTCGATTCCCGGCCAGGGTGGAAACATTAGGCGTGCTTCTTTTATCCTGTTGTCTATGTTCACCCATCAGTAAATGGGTACCTGGGTGTTAGTCGACTGGTGTGGGTCGCATCCCGGGACAAAATTGACATAATTTGCCCGAAATGCTCTGCATAACAAGCGGCTTTCTCTATAGTAGTATGTCATTGATGTCAGCTAGGCCTGTATACCCTGTACATGTAGAAATAAAGATATTATATTATTATTATTATTATTATTATTATTATTATTATTATTATTGTTAAAGACGCTTGTGTAGTCAAAAGGGTTTAAAAAAAACCCATTAACCAACCTAAGACCAATTTTGTTAATAATTTTCCAAATACAACTAAAATACCAATCTACATTAAAAACACCAAAAATTCGCAATCATATATATACCTAGTTGGTGACAGCATAACAAGTGGCAGGAAAAAAATGTACGAGGAAAAAACTACAAATGAGAGAAGAAAAAAGTCGCTTGGGAAAAAAATATATTGTTAGAACGAAGCTATGCTTAATTAGAGTGCATTAGAATATGTTTCTGATGTTTATTCACGTTCAATCAGCATTTTTATTTCCTACTTATAGTAGATTATGTAAACTAAAATGCAAATATATAAAGTATTAAAACATGTGTCTGATCTAAGTTTGTATTTACAATAATTCTGTGACAAGGTAAACACAGTGAGGTAGAACTTTTACATTAATACAAGGTTAAGTTTGGCTAGGTTAGGACACCTGGAGTGTACCTGGAGTGTACCTGGAGTACACCTGGAGAAGGTTTTGAGGGTCAACGCCCCCACGGCCCAGTCTGAGACTAGGCCTCATGGTGGATCAGAGTCTGATCAACCAGGCTGGACTGAAACCTGAGAGGGTTTCGCCTAGCAAGAGCCAGTAGGCCTACTCCAGTACTTAACTGTTTTTATATATTACTTAAAAATTACCTTTAAGTAGTTGACTGATTATTTCTATATTTTTTTTCTTCCTCCAAATTTGATGGCATATTTATCATTATATATCACAGCCGACAAGTGGAGTTACAAACCCAAGAACTATTATCCCCGGCTGGCTGAAGGCCCTGGCTGGCTGGAGGCCTTGGCAAGCTGGAGGCCCTGGCTGGTTGGAGGCCCTGGCTGGCTGGAGGCCCTGGCAAGCTGGAGGTCCTGGCAAGCTGGAGGTCCTGGCTGGCTGGAGGCCCTGGCTGGCTGGAGGCCCTCACAGGCTGGCGGGACTGGCAGGCTGGAGGCACAGGCTGAAGGCCCAGCCTGGCTGGAAGCCCCGGCTGGCTGGAGGCCCTGGCTGGCTGGAGGCCCTGGCTGGCTGGAGGCCCCGGCTGGCTGGAGGCCCCGGCTGGCTGGAGGCTCCGGCTGGCTGGAGGCCCCGGCTGGCTGGAGGCCCTGGCAAGCTGGAGGATCTGGCTGGCTGGAGGCCCTGGCTGGCTGGAGGCACTGGCTGGCTGGAGGCCCTGGCTGGCTGGAGGCCCTGGCTGGCTGGAGGCCCTGGCAGGGTGGAGGCCCTACCTGGCTGGAGGCCCTGGCTGGCTGGAGGCTCTGGCTGCCTGGCTGGAGGTCCAGGCTGACTGGAGGCCCTGGCAGGCTGGCGGCATTGGCAGGCTGGAGGCCCTGGCAGGCTGGCGGCCCTGGCTGGCTGGAGGCCCTAGATGGCTGGAGGCCCTGGATGGCTGGAGGCCCTGGCTGGCTGGAGGCCCTGGCTGTTTGGAGGCCCTGGCAGGCTGGAGGCCCTGGCAGGCTGGAGGCCCTGGCAGGCTGGTAGCCTTGTCTGGCTGGAGGCTATGCCTGGCTGGAGGCCATGGCAGGTTACAGGCCCTTGTTGGCTGGAGGCCCTGGCTGGCTGGAGGCCCTGGCAGGCTGTAGGCCCTGGATGGCTGGAGGCCCCGGCTGGCTGGAGGCTCTGGCAGGCTGGAAGCCCTGGCATGCTGGAGGCCCTGGCTGGCTGGAGGCCCTGGCTGGCTGGAGGCCCTGGCAGGCTGGAGGCCCTGGAAGGCTGGAAGCCCTGGCAGGCTGGAAGCCCCTGGCAGGCTGGAAGCCCTGGCAGGCTGGAAGCCCCTGGCAGGCTGGAAGCCCTGGCAGGCTGGAAGCCCTGGCAGGCTGGAAGCCCTGGCAGGCTGGAAGCCCTGGCAGGCTGGAAGCCCTGGCAGGCTGGAAGCCCTGGCAGGCTGGAGGACCTAACCACAACCACTTACGAGATATTTGCGTTGAACTGAAGTATAAACACTTTAAATGCTTATAACTCGAGAACGCCTCATCCTATCGGCTTCTACTTTTCAACACGGGTTTACTGTACCGGTGAAGGGTTGATGCAACTATTGGCACCTGCAGGTCTTCTATGATCAGAGGTTACATTACCCATTTCTCAAGTTTTTATTTCTAGCAACAACTTAAGAAAACCTCTTCCGATCATCTTCAAATACTGAACAAAGGTGTGTCCTAATTAGATGAGGACTGGGAATTGTTACTGAAGTGTATAAGTATTATTTATTAATTTTATGTGTAAAACAGTGTACAAAAATCCACGTTAAATCGCGTTAAATATAACACTAAACTTTTCTGAATGGCTTCAGTAATTTAAGGCTGATGCATCTTACAGACAGGATGCCACTCAGTAAACTATTTTTATGTAGGCAAATTTTTTTTAATTTACTAAAATAGTTGAAAAGATAATATA
Organism: Cherax quadricarinatus; assembly: GCF_038502225.1. NCBI lineage: Eukaryota > Metazoa > Arthropoda > Malacostraca > Decapoda > Parastacidae > Cherax > Cherax quadricarinatus. The sequence goes on from NC_091338.1 coordinate 23,232,175, forward strand.
TTGGAATCGATGGAATCTGTGAGATAACTCAACGCATCTTCGGATCACCTTCAATATTTTTAACACTGCTATATTTTATTGAACACGATCACGAATGCTTGCTGGAAGTCCAAGCCCCTCGCACAGAAAATCTCCTTTACCCCCTCCCTCCAACCTTTCCTAGGCCGACCTCTACCCCGCCTTCCCTCCACTACAGATTTATACACTATCGAAGTCATTGTATTTTGTTCCATCCTTTTTACATGTTGGAACCACCTCAACCCTCCCTCAGCCCTCTGAATAATAGTTTTGGTACTCCTGCACATCCTAATTTCTAAACTACGAATTCTCTTCATCATATTCACACCAAACATTTCCACTGCCTCCAGCTTTCTCCCAGTTGCAACATTCACGATCCATGCTTTGCACTCTTAAAAGAATGTTGGTATAACTACACTCTCACATATTTCCCTCTGTTCTTCAATGGACAAAGTTCTTTGTCTCCACAGACTCCTCAGTGCACCACTCATCTTTTTCCCCTCGTCAATTCTATGATTCATCTCATCTTTCATAGACCCATCTGCTGACATGTCCACTCCTAAATATCCGAATACATTCACCTCCTCCATACTATCTCCCTCCAATTTGACATCCACTCTTTCGTTACCTAATTTTTTTTGTTATTCTCATCACTTTACTCATTCCTATATTCACTTTTAATTTTCTTCTTTTACATACCCTACCAAACTTATCCACCAGCCTCTGGAACTTCTCTTCAGAATCTCCCAAAAGTACAGTGCCATCAGCAATGAGCAACTGTGACAACTCCAACTTTGTGTTACATTCTTTATTTTTTAACCCCACAACTCTTGCGAACATCCGAGTATATATATATATATATATATATATATATATATATATATATATATATATATATATATATATATATATATATATATATTCACGTATATGCAATAAGATCACAGTAAACAGGTGGTATCACAATATGCAGAATAACCACTGTGAAAAAATAGTGAAATTCCAAGCGCTGTCGCGACTTTTCACATTATCAAGAAGCTATAAAAATAAAAGATCAACAGTAAGGCTTATTAGGACGAGACAACAATTTTTTTCAACATGTCAAATGAAAAAACATTGATCAAATTGGACTTTGCCAACGCTTTCAACTTAGAAATATGCTGCTCTCCAAGCAGTTTTTAGACACTCCCCTCTATCCCTTCATACAATCGTTTTATAGAGTGACTTATAAACTATTGTTTGGGGACCATGAAATTGACTCGTGTGAGATTGTGCAACAGGGAGACCCCCTTGCCCCTTTCTTTTCTGGTTATCAAGGAGGTCACAGAAGTGCTCTCCAGTGACTCAGTATCTGGTTCCTGGATGATGGTACCCTAGCTAGCACTACAGAATCTCTCCTAGAGGACATCAGAAAAATTAAAGACATGGGAGAGAGTCTGGGCCCCACCAAATGTGAAATAGTTTCTACCATCCAACAGATCATTCAGAATATTTGTGGTGTTTTACCAGGAGCACGAGCTATTGATCCAGCCAACAGCACTTTTCTTAGTGCTGCTCTTCTGCCCAGTGCCATTGATCTGATAAGACCTCAGGACGATGGAAGGCAGGACGAGAGAGAGTGATACACATGATGCCTTCTACCTACTCAACAGGTGCCTATCTATCCCAGCACTTATCTACTTCCTGAGAACCTCCCCAGCCTTCAGCAGTCCGAAACTCAAGGAATATGACTCCCTTCTAAAGACCATGCTAGAGAGTATATTGAATCTTTCTCTTGACGATGAACAGTGGTTGCAAGCCTCACTTCCAGTCAGACTTGGGAGGCTGGGAGTACACAAATCCTCCCAGATTGCCCTACCAGTTTTCATATCCTCTCCCACAGCATGAAACGAGTTAATAAAACAAATTCTTCCAGACAACCTCAGGGACTCAGCAGGAATACAGGACCCTTGCTACGCCAATGCCATAACTGAATGGGGGAGACTTGCTGCTCCAGCACCAAAATTTAGTGCAGCACTGGCCTACAAACAGCAAGTTGGGATGGCCTTATTGCTGAAAAAGTGCTTGCCAACATGCTTAGGGCTGTAACATATATACACACTATTGGCAAGCGCCTTTGAAAACCAGTAACTAACACAACATGCCAATTAATGAGTAATGACATTATCAAATCTGAGAATTTAAGTTATTTATATTTAACCCCCCTCTTCTCTCTCTCTCTCTCTCTCTCTCTCTCTCTCTCTCTCTCCCCTCCAACGATTTTAGATGTTCCCAAGTGACGCTCTTCACCACTCTGCTACAAATGCCTCAGAAGCTGGCAACCTGGCTTACAAGACATGTTTCTTCCCAGCCCGGGCACGTCAGTGAGCCTTAAACATGGAATCAAGCTATTTCAATTTCCTCCTGTATGCTCTGACTTCACAAGCGATTTTTATGTCACTGCACCACGCAGAAACAGGCGGATATATATAGAGAAAGAGCGCCGACAGCAGGATTCGATCCCACTACAGCCAGTCTCCCAGTAGTGGGATAGAATCCTGCTGACTGCAATCTTTCTCTGCATATACTCGCCTGTTTCTGAGTGGTACATTCATTTAAAAATCGCTTGTGAAGTCAGAACATATAGAAGGTTGATATAGCTTGAATCCATGCTTGAGGCTCACTGATGTGCCTGCTGTGGAAAGAAACATGGCTTGTGAGCCAGGCTGCCCTGCTCTTTAGGCATTTGTGGCTGACTGGGCAAGAGCCACACTTGACAGCGCCAGTCTTCCAGTAGTGGGATCGGATCTTTATATATCTTTATATATATATATATATATATATATATATATATATATATATATATATATATATATATATATAGATATATATATATATATATATATATATATATATCGTACCTATTTGGTAAAACTGGATATTACCAAAAGCATTTAAAATTAAGTCCTTTCTAAAATTTATGTTAAAGTAAAATTTAATAATTTTGTACCAAAAGAACCTTAGAAAACTTACCTAACCTTATTATAACAAGCGCAAATTAATGTAGACAAATCCAACTTAATATATTTTACATAAGTTTATAATAATTTAATATACAAACACAATGAAATATATTTTCTCGTTAGGTTTAGATTGATTTTTTGCGAAATTTTTGCTTTCACAAATTTTCGCTTGCCTTATTCGGCAAGAAGAGTATTGCTATTTAGGCACGACTAATATATTATTCAGAGTATGCAATATTAAACAGGTGAATGGTATTATTTGTGTGATGAATAAGTAGCCACAAACTGGTTATATTAAAGGCTACCTTGGTTAGTGGAGCTTTTTTTCAATTACATATTATGTTCTGCAAGACATATTCACCTCGTCCATATAAATTATGTTTTACGTAAGTAGATATCAATGATGTTTGAGGATTTCGGACCTATTATCAATCATAATACTTCCCTTACAGTATATTCGGTGACCTTTTCAAATAATTTATATGTTTTTATAATACTGGATATAATATCCGAACGGTAATTAATTGATGTATGCATTCATAAATCAATTTCTATATAGAGGCGTAGAAAGTACTGGCCATTATTTTGTCAAGCAGTCATTATCGTTACAAACTCCACAAAATCTTTCTTGTAAATAGCTTTTACTCCTCTGTTTACTATGTCTGAGTTGCCTGATATTATTTCTGCCCAGGAACTTTTTTCCACAACTGTACCTGCTGAGCTAGAGTGCTTCCAGGAACTATTTATGGAACAATCTCCTAGGAGGAAAATATTTGGTGTCATTTGGATTAGGCATCCTTGAGTTACCACCGAAATGAAAGAAAGTTGGAGGTAAACGAAATAGAAAAGAAAAAACTCAGGCAACCTAACTACTAGCGTTTTAAGTGACTTATTACTACACCTGCACTAGAGATACTCTTCCATATCCCTGGTGTATATAACACTTTTGAAAGGAAGGGATCGTAGCTATCAGAGAGCTGGATGGCGCGGACATCCTTGCAGTACTTTTCTAGCAAGCAGTTAATGCCAGTTGTACCTGGCATTCCCACAGTGGCAAAACGTTACAACAGGGATTCCTGCTCTGATAACTGAGCAACAGGTCCTTCCTTCTGTGCTTCCCAGCATCATGTCCTCTGAAGATTGAGACACTTATGCAACATATGGGAATCTTCATTGAGGAAACGTTTAGCCACAAAGTGGCTTCATCAGTCCAATACAAAGCAGAAGGTGTAAAGAGAGGAGGAGTTTGAGGTAATCAGTCCCTCTTCAACGTGTCGGTTTTTCAAACCATTCATCACATCATGTCCTCTCCTGCTGAGGCCGATAATAAAGTTGCGTATATTACCAGACATGATATTTTTAAATATACTAATTCTATTCTCTATGTCAGCAACAAGAAAGCACGCACTCTGCTTTCTGTAACTATCACGTTAATAAAAACCCCTCTTGTATCTATCCTTGAAGTTCCTTACCTTCACTAGTGGAAGTCCTAGTCCAACTTAACTCTTCGATAAAAGAAATATATTCGTCTGGTAACACTTCAAATATCTCAATCTTTAGTCTCAACTTATTTTATTTATCCATCGTCTGATATTCATTAAAAGTGATACCCTCTTCATTGTTTCCATAAAGATGGGAATGAAGCATTTTGATATCCTTTCTGCGAAGCGGTATATCCTCTCTAGCTTCTTCCAGGTTTGTCTTTAGCTGATGGAAAAGTTTCTCCAAGCTCAGAGAAGACATCTTTAACACTTCATTAATGATAGAACCAATTAAGCCCATGTTCACAGGGCACAGGTTCACAGTTTTCCCTTCACAAGTTCCTCTCCGCAGCTTCTCGCCAGTTCCTGTCCCTCATTCCACACTGTACCTGCCCCCAGCACCTAAGGTGCTGGGGGCAGGTACCGTTTGTTCCAGGCTCCTCACAAGTTCCTGTCCCCAGCTTCTCTTTACTTGCTCCGAGTTTCTTTTCACACGGTTTCATTCTCAGTTACACTTCATCAGATCCCGTCCCCAACTCATCTTCCCCAACGTTCGTCCTCCTGTTCCCAGATCTTCCCCAACGTCCATCCCCAACGCCCTTCTCCAGCTCTTCTTTCCCAACGCCCGTCCCCAGCACTTCTACCATAACGCCCATCCCCAACTCTTCTTCCCCAATGCCCATCCCCAGCTTCTTTTCACCAGCTCCTGTCTCCAGTTCATTTTCATCATTTCCCGTCCCCAGCTGCTCTTCACCAGCTCCCGTCCCCAGCTCCTCTTCCCCATTGCCCGTCCCCAGCTTCTTTTCACCAGCTCCCGTCCCCAGCTGCTCTCTCTCTTCCTAGTAGTGACGAGTTCCAAACATCACAGACAGCATAGAAAGGATTCCCGTTTTTTTGTGTGTGCCATTATGAATGCGGCGAGGATACTGATGCGTAATTCTGAGCCGGCAGCGAGCTGGCGCAGGTACAGAAAGCCTCTTACCCAATAAAACAACGACATCACCGGCCGAATAACCAAGCAGAAGGCAAGGCCTCCCAAGTTAGAATTTCACTGAAATTTTCTCGTTTCCACATTAGGAGTGAGAGAGAGGCTTGCATAGCAAAGAGGCGAGCAGGACATGGCCCGGGTGTGATCCCTCGTGTCTTGTAGACATTCCCGGCTCTGAGGACATTGTAATGCCGTTCTCTCCTACTGAAAACCACACATATGAGCCTCGTCCATCCCCTCACACTGAGTCACACACGATACTCCTGCAGAAAGTACTGCAAGAGAATATATTGAAGCGAAGAATAAGACGGAAATAGAATGTATTGGGAATATTCGTGAGCCGAAGTTTGTGTTACTAAATTCGCGTGAAAGCGCTAAACTCGATGGGCTAAGAAGGTCTTGAATGAATGATTTAGAAAACCGATAATGTGATGAATCAAACACTTGTACAACTTTACTTGGGAAACTTTTCGACAGACTGAGGCTTCTTCAGTCCATCGCAGAGAAACAGTGGACGATGAGGAGGAATTTGAGATAATTAAAGGACTGAACACATCGACTACAGGCCGAGGGACTGATTACCTCAAACTATTCCTCATCTTCCCCTCGATCTCTGCATTAAACTGAAGAAGCTACTGGATTTAATGCAAATATGGATAAGTAGCTTCTATACCCAGGGACAAGAGCTCTTCACCGACAACACGGCAACCCCCTTGCGAGGCCGAAAACAAGCAGTTGTTGCTACTAAGCAGGGTGATGTACAAGCAGTTGTTGCTACTAAGCAGGGTGATGTACAAGCAGTTGTTGCTACTAAGCAGGGTGATGTACAAGCAGTTGTTGCTACTAAGCAGGGTGATGTACAAGCAGTTGTTGCTACTAAGCAGGGTGATGTACAAGCAGTTGTTGCTACTAAGCAGGGTGATGTACAAGCAGTTGTTGCTACTAAGCAGGGTGATGTACAAGCAGTTGTTGCTACTAAGCAGGGTGATGTACAAGCAGTTGCAGCTACTAAGCAGGGTGATGTACAAGCAGTTGCAGCTACTAAGCAGGGTGATGTACAAGCAGTTGCAGCTACTAAGCAGGGTGATGTACAAGCAGTTGTTGCTACTAAGCAGGGTGATGTACAAGCAGTTGCAGCTACTAAGCAGGGTGATGCACAAGCAGTTGTTGCTACTAAGCAGGGTGATGTACAAGCAGTTGTTTCTACTGAGCAGGGTGATGTACAAGCAGTTGTTGCTACTAAGCAGGGTGATGTACAAGCAGTTGTTGCTACTAAGCAGGGTGATGTACAAGCAGTTGTTGCTACTAAGCAGGGTGATGTACAAGCAGTTGTTGCTACTAAGCAGGGTGATGTACAAGCAGTTGTTTCTACTAAGCAGGGTGATGTACAAGCAGTTGCAGCTACTAAGCAGGGTGATGTACAAGCAGTTGTTGCTACTAAGCAGGGTGATGTACAAGCAGTTGCAGCTACTAAGCAGGGTGATGTACAAGCAGTTGTTGCTACTAAGCAGGGTGATGTACAAGCAGTTGCAGCTACTATGCAGGGTGATGTACAAGCAGTTGCAGCTACTAAGCAGGGTGATGTACAAGCAGTTGTTGCTAGTAAGCAGGGTGATGTACAAGCAGTTGTTGCTACTAAGCAGGGTGATGTATAAACAGATGTTGCTACTAAGCAGGGTGATGTACAAGCAGTTGTTGCTACTAAGCAGGGTGATGTACAAGCAGTTGCAGCTACTAAGCAGGGTGATGTACAAGCAGTTGTTGCTACTAACCAGGGTGATGTACAAGCAGTTGCAGCTACTAAGCAGGGTGATGTACAAGCAGTTGTTGCTACTAAGCAAGGGTGATGTACAAGCAGTTGCAGCTACTAAGCAGGGTGATGCACAAGCAGTTGTTGCTACTAAGCAGGGTGATGTACAAGCAGTTGTTGCTACTAAGCAGGGTGATGTACAAACAGATGTTGCTACTAAGCAGGGTGATGTACAAGCAGTTGTTGCTACTAAGCAGGGTGATGTACAAGCAGTTGCAGCTACTAAGCAGGGTGATGTACAAGCAGTTGTTGCTACTAAGCAGGGTGATGTACAAGCAGTTGTTGCTACTAAGCAGGGTGATGTACAAGCAGTTGTTGCTACTAAGCAGGGTGATGTACAAGCAGTTGTTGCTACTAAGCAGGGTGATGTACAAGCAGTTGTTGCTACTAAGCAGGGTGATGTACAAGCAGTTGTTGCTACTAAGCAGGGTGATGTACAAGCAGTTGTTGCTACTAAGCAGGGTGATGTACAAGCAGTTGCAGCTACTAAGCAGGGTGATGTACAAGCAGTTGCAGCTACTAAGCAGGGTGATGTACAAGCAGTTGCAGCTACTAAGCAGGGTGATGTACAAGCAGTTGTTGCTACTAAGCAGGGTGATGTACAAGCAGTTGCAGCTACTAAGCAGGGTGATGCACAAGCAGTTGTTGCTACTAAGCAGGGTGATGTACAAGCAGTTGTTTCTACTGAGCAGGGTGATGTACAAGCAGTTGTTGCTACTAAGCAGGGTGATGTACAAGCAGTTGTTGCTACTAAGCAGGGTGATGTACAAGCAGTTGTTGCTACTAAGCAGGGTGATGTACAAGCAGTTGTTGCTACTAAGCAGGGTGATGTACAAGCAGTTGTTGCTACTAAGCAGGGTGATGTACAAGCAGTTGCAGCTACTAAGCAGGGTGATGTACAAGCAGTTGTTGCTACTAAGCAGGGTGATGTACAAGCAGTTGCAGCTACTAAGCAGGGTGATGTACAAGCAGTTGTTGCTACTAAGCAGGGTGATGTACAAGCAGTTGCAGCTACTATGCAGGGTGATGTACAAGCAGTTGCAGCTACTAAGCAGGGTGATGTACAAGCAGTTGTTGCTAGTAAGCAGGGTGATGTACAAGCAGTTGTTGCTACTAAGCAGGGTGATGTATAAACAGATGTTGCTACTAAGCAGGGTGATGTACAAGCAGTTGTTGCTACTAAGCAGGGTGATGTACAAGCAGTTGCAGCTACTAAGCAGGGTGATGTACAAGCAGTTGTTGCTACTAACCAGGGTGATGTACAAGCAGTTGCAGCTACTAAGCAGGGTGATGTACAAGCAGTTGTTGCTACTAAGAAAGGGTGATGTACAAGCAGTTGCAGCTACTAAGCAGGGTGATGCACAAGCAGTTGTTGCTACTAAGCAGGGTGATGTACAAGCAGTTGTTGCTACTAAGCAGGGTGATGTACAAACAGATGTTGCTACTAAGCAGGGTGATGTACAAGCAGTTGTTGCTACTAAGCAGGGTGATGTACAAGCAGTTGCAGCTACTAAGCAGGGTGATGTACAAGCAGTTGTTGCTACTAAGCAGGGTGATGTACAAGCAGTTGCAGCTACTAAGCAGGGTGATGTACAAGCAGTTGCAGCTACTAAGCAGGGTGATGTACAAGCAGTTGTTGCTACTAAGCAGGGTGATGTACAAGCAGTTGCAGCTACTAAGCAGGGTGATGCACAAGCAGTTGTTGCTACTAAGCAGGGTGATGTACAAGCAGTTGTTGCTACTGAGCAGGGTGATGTACAAGCAGTTGTTGCTACTGAGCAGGGTGATGTACAAGCAGTTGTTGCTACTAAGCAGGGTGATGTACAAACAGATGTTGCTACTAAGCAGGGTGATGCACAAGCAGTTGTTACTACTAAGCAGGGTGATGTACAAGCAGTTGTTGCTACTGAGCAGGGTGATGTACAAGCAGTTGTTGCTACTAAGCAGGGTGTTGTACAAACAGATGTTGCTACTAAGCAGGGTGATGTACAAGCAGTTGTTGCTACTAAGCAGGGTGATGTACAAGCAGTTGCAGCTACTAAGCAGGGTGATGTACAAGCAGTTGCAGCTACTAAGCAGGGTGATGTACAAGCAGTTGTTGCTACTAAGCAGGGTGATGTACAAACAGATGTTGCTACTAAGCAGGGTGATGTACAAGCAGTTGTTGCTACTAAGCAGGGTGATGTACAAGCAGTTGTTGCTACTAAGCAGGGTGATGTACAAACAGATGTTGCTACTAAGCAGGGTGATGTACAAGCAGTTGCAGCTACTAAGCAGGGTGATGTACAAGCAGTTGTTGCTACTAAGCAGGGTGATGTACAAGCAGTTGCAGCTACTAAGCAGGATGATGTACAAGCAGTTGCAGCTACTGAGCTACTGTGTTCCTTACCTGGCTTGTCATGTCACTTGATGCTACTGTGTTCCTTACCTGGCTTGTCATGTCACCTGATGCTACTGTGTTCCTTACCTGGCTTGTCATGTCACCTGATGCTACTGTGTTCCTTACCTGGCTTGTCATGTCCCATGATGCTACTGTGTTCCTTACCTGGCTTGTCATGTTACCTGACGCTACTGTGTTCCTTACCTGGCTTGTCATGTCACCTGACGCTAATATGCTCCTTACCTGGCTTGTCATGTCACCTGATGCTGTGTTCCTTACCTGGCTTGTCATGTCACCTGACGCTACTGTGCTCCTTACCTTGCTTGTCATGTCACCTGATGCTACTGTGTTCCTTACCTGGCTAGTCATGTCACCTGACGCTAATATGCTCCTTACCTGGCTTGTCATGTCACCTGATGCTGTGTTCCTTACCTGGCTAGTCATGTTACCTGACGCTACTGTGCTCCTTACCTGGCTTGTCATGTTACCTGATGCTACTGTGTTTCTTACCTGGCTTGTCATGTCACCTGAAGCTACTGTGTTCCTTGCCAGTGTTGTCACGTCATCTGATTCGCCTATCAATTAAAATCATAGTCTTCAGACCTCTGAAGTTTCCGCTAACCTGTTGGTTCGTCTAGACTTTCCGTAACTCTCCCGGGATATATTAACTTTCCGTAACTTTCACGGGATATATTAACCTTCCTTAACTCTCCCGGGATATACTAACTTTCCGTAACTTTCCCGGGACATACTAAGTTTCCGTAACTTTCCCGGGATATACTAACCCGTAACTCTCCGGGTTATACTAACTTTCCGTAACTCTCCCGGGATACATTTCCATAATTCTGCCAGTTTTACCCATACACTGCTCATCAGTGCGTGCGGTATTTTGACTTTGCGCTACAGATTTATCCATCTGCAGATTTATCTAGAAATTCCTATCTGCAGCCCTTGTATCTAAGAGTTCCAGGGAATGTCTAGAACCATTTTTCCTTCCTGCCGATATTTCTAGACTTACTGTCACTTGCTGTTTACAGTAGCTTTTAGCCACTGTTTCTTAATGATATCTTATTTTTGGATGTTCCGGATCTTCTAAGTTTGCGTGCACGGCGGGGGATGGTGTTGCGTCTGGGTGCACGGCGGGGGATGGTGTTGCGTCTGGGTGCACGGCGGGGGATGGTATTGCGTCTGGGTGCATGGCGGGGGATGGTGCTGCGTCTGGGTGCACGGCGGGGGGTGGTGTTGCGTCTGGGTGCACGGCGGGGGATGGTGTTGCGTCTGGGTGCATGGCGGGGGGTGGTGTTGCGTCTGGGTGCACGGCGGGGGATGGTATTGCGTCTGGGTGCATGGCAAGGGGTGGTGTTGCGTCTGGGTGCACGGCGGGGGATGGTGCTGCGTCTGGGGGCACGGCGGGGGGTGGTGTTGCGTCTGGGTGCACGGCGGGGGATGGTATTGCGTCTGGGTGCATGGCGGGGGGTGGTGTTGCGTCTGGGTGCACGGCGGGGGGTGGTGTTGCGTCTGGGTGCACGGCGGGGGATGGTATTGCGTCTGGGTGCATGGCGGGGGGTGGTGTTGCGTCTGGGTGCACGGCGGGGGGTGGTGTTGCGTCTGGGTGCATGGCGGGGGGTGGTGTTGCGTCTGGGTGCACGGCGGGGGGTGGTGTTGCGTCTGGGTGCACGGCGGGGGATGGTATTGCGTCTGGGTGCATGGCGGGGGATGGTGTTGCGTCTGGGTGCAGGGCGGGGGATGGTGCTGCGTCTGGGTGCATGGCGGGGGGGGGTGTTGCGTCTGGGTGCATGGCGGGGGATGGTGCTGCGTCTGGGTGCATGGCGGGGGATGGTGCTGCGTCTGGGTGCAGGGCGGGGGATGGTGCTGCGTCTGGGTGCATGGCGGGGGATGGTGTTGCGTCTGGGTGCATGGCGGGGGATGGTGCTGCGTCTGGGTGCATGGCGGGGGACGGTGTTGCGTCTGGGTGCATGGCGGGGGATGGTGCTGCGTCTGGGTGCATGGCGGGGGATGGTGTTGCGTCTGGGTGCATGGCGGGGGATGGTGCTGCGTCTGGGTGCACGGCGGGGGATGGTGCTGCGTCTGGGTGCACGGCGGGGGATGGTGTTGCGTCTGGGTGCACGGCGGGGGATGGTGCTGCGTCTGGGTGCACGGCGGGGGATGGTGATGCGTCTGGGTGCATGGCGGGGGATGGGGCTGCGTCGGGGTGCACGGCGGGGGATGGTCCTGCGTCTGGGTGCATGGCGGGGGATGGTGCTGCGTCTGGGTGCATGGCGGGGGGTGGTGCTGCGTCTGGGTGCATGGCGGGGGAGGGTGCTGCGTCTGGGTGCATGGCGGAAGATGGTGCTGCGTCTGGGTGCATGGCGGGGGTGGTGCTGCGTCTGGGTGCATGGCGGGGGATGGTGCTGCGTCTGTGTGCATGGCGGGGGATGGTGCTGCGTCTGTGTGCATGGCGGGGGGTGGTGCTGCGTCTGGGTGCATGGCGGGGGATGGTGCTGCGTCTGTGTGCATGGCGGAAGATGGTGCTGCGTCTGGGTGCATGGCGGGGGGTGGTGCTGCGTCTGGGTGCATGGCGGGGGATGGTGCTGCGTCTGGGTGCATGGCGGGGGATGGTGTTGCGTCTGGGTGCATGGCGGGGGGAGGTGTTGCGACTGGGTGCATGGCGGGGGGTGGTGCTGCGTCTGGGTGCATGGCGGGGGATGGTGCTGCGTCTGGGTGCATGGCGGGGGATGGTGCTGCGTCTGTGTGCATGGCGGTCGATGGTGTGGCGTCTGGGTGCACGGCGGGGGATGGTATTGCGTCTGGGTGCATGGCGGGGGATGGTGCTGCGTCTGGGTGCATGGCGGGGGATGGTGTTGCGTCTGGGTGCATGGCGGGGGATGGTGCTGCGTCTGGGTGCACGGCGGGGGATGGTGTTGCGTCTGGGTGCATGGCGGGGGATGGTGTTGCGTCTGGGTGCATGGCGGGGGATGGTATTGCGTCTGGGTGCATGGCGGGGGATGGTGCTGCGTCTGGGTGCATGGCGGGGGATGGTGCTGCGTCTGGGTGCATGGCGGGGGATGGTGCTGCGTCTGGGTGCATGGCGGGGGGTGGTGTTGCGTCTGGGTGCATGGCGGGGGGTGGTGTTGCGTCTGGGTGCATGGCGGGGGATGGTGATGCGTCTGGGTGCATGGCGGGGGATGGTGTTGCGTCTGGGTGCATGGCGGGGGATGGTGTTGCGTCTGGGTGCATGGCGGGGGGTGGTGTTGCGTCTGGGTGCATGGCGGGGGCTGGTGCTGCGTCTGGGTGCATGGCGGGGGATGGTGTTGCGTCTGGGTGCATGGCGGGGGATGGTGTTGCGTCTGGGTGCATGGCGGGGGATGGTGTTGCGTCTGGGTGCATGGCGGGGGATGGTGTTGCGTCTGGGTGCACGGCGGGGGGTGGTGTTGCGTCTGGGTGCACGGCGGGGGATGGTGTTGCGTCTGGGTGCACGGCGGGGGGTGGTGTTGCGTCTGGGTGCACGGCGGGGGATGGTGTTGCGTCTGGGTGCACGGCGGGGGATGGTGTTGCGTCTGGGTGCATGGCGGGGGATGGTGCTGCGTCGGGGTGCATGGCGGGGGAGGGTGCTGCGTCTGGGTGCATGGCGGGGGATGGTGCTGCGTCTGGGTGCATGGCGGGGGGTGGTGTTGCGTCTGGGTGCATGGCGGGGGTTGGTGTTGCGTCTGGGTGCATGGCGGGGGATGGTGATGCGTCTGGGTGCATGGCGGGGGATGGTGTTGCGTCTGGGTGCATGGCGGGGGATGGTGTTGCGTCTGGGTGCATGGCGGGGGGTGGTGTTGCGTCTGGGTGCATGGCGGGGGATGGTGTTGCGTCTGGGTGCACGGCGGGGGGTGGTGCTGCGTCTGGGTGCATGGCGGGGGATGGTGCTGCGTCTGGGTGCACGGCGGGGGGTGGTGTTGCGTCTGGGTGCACGGCGGGGGATGGTGTTGCGTCTGGGTGCATGGCGGGGGGTGGTGTTGCGTCTGGGTGCATGGCGGGGGATGGTGTTGCGTCTGGGTGCATGGCGGGGGATGGTGCTGCGTCTGGGTGCATGGCGGGGGATGGTGCTGCGTCTGGGTGCATTGCGGGGGATTGTGCTGCGTCTGGGGGCAGGGCGGGGGATGGTGCTGCGTCTGGGTGCATGGCGGGGGATGGTGTTGCGTCTGGGTGCACGGCGGGGGATGGTGCTGCGTCTGGGTGCATGGCGGGGGATGGTGCTGCGTCTGGGTGCATGGCGGGGGATGGTGTTGCGTCTGGGTGCATGGCGGGGGATGGTGGTGCGTCTGGGTGCATGGTGGGGGATGGTGCTGCGTCTGGGTGCATGGCGGGGGATGGTGCTGCGTCTGGGTGCATGGCGGGGGATGGTGCTGCGTCTGGGTGCATGGCGGGGGATGGTGCTGCGTCTGGGTGCATGGCGGGGGATGGTGCTGCGTCTGGGTGCATGGCGGGGGATGGTGCTGCGTCTGGGTGCATGGCGGGGGATGGTGCTGCGTCTGGGTGCATGGCGGGGGATGGTGCTGCGTCTGGGTGCATGGCGGGGGATGGTGTTGCGTCTGGGTGCATGGCGGGGGATGGTGCTGCGTCTGGGTGCATGGCGGGGGATGGTGCTGCGTCTGGGTGCATGGCGGGGGATGGTGCTGCATCTGGGTGCACGGCGGGGGATGGTGTTGCGTCTGGGTGCATGGCGGGGGATGGTGCTGCGTCTGGGTGCATGGCGGGGGATGGTGTTGCGTCTGGGTGCATGGCGGGGGATGGTGCTGCGTCTGGGTGCACGGCGGGGGATGGTGCTGCGTCTGGGTGCATGGCGGGGGATGGTGCTGCGTCTGTGTGCATGGCGGGGGATGGTGCTGCGTCTGGGTGCATGGCGCGGGATGGTGCTGCGTCTGGGTGCATGGCGGGGGATGGTGCTGCGTCTGGGTGCATGGCGGGGGGTGGTGCTGCGTCTGGGTGCACGGCGGGGGATGATGCTGCGTCTGGGTGCATGGCGGGGGGTGGTGTTGCGTCTGGGTGCACGGCGGGGGATGGTGCTGCGTCTGGGTGCACGGCGGGGGATGGTGCTGCGTCTGGGTGCACGGCGGGGGATGGTGCTGCATCTGGGTGCATGGCGGGGGATGGTGTTGCGTCTGGGTGCATGGCGGGGGATGGTGCTGCGTCTGGGTGCATGGCGGGGGGTGGTGGTGCGTCTGGGTGCACGGCGGGGGATGGTGCTGCGTCTGGGTGCAAGGCGGGGGCTGGTGTTGCGTCTGGGTGCATGGCGGGGGATGGTGTTGCGTCTGGGTGCATGACGGGGGGTGGTGTTGCGTCTGGGTGCATGGCGGGGGATGGTGCTGCGTCTGGGTGCATGGCGGGGGATGGTGCTGCGTCTGGGTGCATGGCGGGGGATGGTGTTGCGTCTGGGTGCACGGCGGGGGATGGTGCTGCGTCTGGGTGCATGGCGGGGGATGGTGTTGCGTCTGGGTGCATGGCGGGGGATGGTGTTGCGTCTGGGTGCATGACGGGGGGTGGTGTTGCGTCTGGGTGCATGGCGGGGGATGGTGCTGCGTCTGGGTGCATGGCGGTGGATGGTGCTGCGTCTGGGTGCATGGCGGGGGATGGTGCTGCGTCTGGGTGCATGGCGGGGGATGGTGTTGCGTCTGGGTGCATGGCGGGGGGTGGTGTTGCGTCTGGGTGCATGGCGGGGGATGGTGCTGCGTCTGGGTGCATGGCGGGGGACGGTGCTGCGTCTGGGTGCATGGCGGGGGATGGTGTTGCGTCTGGGTGCAAGGCGGGGGATGGTGCTGCGTCTGGGTGCATGGCGGGGGATGGTGCTGCGTCTGGGTGCATGGCGGGGGATGGAGTTGCGTCTGGGTGCATGGCGGAGGATGGTGCTGCGTCGGGGTGCATGGCGGGGGCTGGTGCTGAGTCTGGGTGCATGGCGGGGGATGGTGCTGCGTCTGGGTGCATGGCGGGGGATGGTGTTGCGTCTGGGTGCATGGCGGGGGGTGGTGTTGCGTTTGGGTGCATGGCGGGGGATGGTGCTGCGTCTGGGTGCATGGCGGGGGTTGGTGCTGCGTCTGGGTGCATGGCGGGGGAGGGTGCTGCGTCTAGGTGCACGGCGGGGGATGGTGCCGCGTCTGGGTGCATGGCGGGGGATGGTGCTGCGTCTCGGTGCATGGCGGGGGGTGGTGTTGCGTCTGGGTGCACGGCGGGGGATGGTGCTGCGTCTGGGTGCATGGCGGGGGATGGTGCTGCGTCTGGGTGCATGGCGGGGGATGGTGCTGCGTCTGGGTGCATGGCGGGGGATGGTGCTGCGTCTGGGTGCATGGCGGGGGATGGTGCTTCGTCTGGGTGCATGGCGGGGGATGGTGCCGCGTCTGGGTGCATGGCGGGGGATGGTGTTGCGTCTGGGTGCATGGCGGGGGATGGTGCTGCGTCTGGGTGCACGGCGGGGGATGGTGCTGCGTCTGGGTGCATGGCGGGGGATGGTGCTGCGTCTGGGTGCATGGCGGGGGATGGTGTTGCGTCTGGGTGCACGGCGGGGGATGGTGCTGCGTCTGGGTGCATGGCGGGGGATGGTGTTGCGTCTGGGTGCACGGCGGGGGATGGTGCTGCGTCTGGGTGCATGGCGGGGGATGGTGCTGCGTCTGGGTGCATGGCGGGGGATGGTGTTGCGTCTGGGTGCAGGGCGGGGGGTGGTGTTGCGTCTGGGTGCATGGCGGGGGATGGTGTTGCGTCTGGGTGCATGGCGGGGGATGGTGTTGCGTCTGGGTGCATGGCGGGGGATGGTGCTGCGTCTGGGTGCATGGCGGGGGATGGTGCTGCGTCTGGGTGCACGGCGGGGGATGGTGCTGCGTCTGGGTGCACGGCGGGGGGTGGTGGTGCGGCTGGGTGCATGGCGGGGGATGGTGTTGCGTCTGGGTGCATGGCGGGGGATGGTGTTGCGTCTGGGTGCATGGCGGGGGGTGGTGTTGCGTCTGGGTGCATGGCGGGGGATGGTGCTGCGTCTGGGTGCATGGCGGGGGGTGGTGTTGCGTCTGGGTGCATGGCGGGGGGTGGTGTTGCGTCTGGGTGCATGGCGGGGGATGGTGCGGCGTCTGGGTGCACGGCGGGGGATGGTGCTGCGTCTGGGTGCACGGCGGGGGATGGTGCTGCGTCTGGGTGCATGGCGGGGGATGGTGCTGCGTCTGGGTGCATGGCGGGGGATGGTGTTGCGTCTGGGTGCATGGCGGGGGGTGGTGTTGCGTCTGGGTGCATGGCGGGGGATGGTGCTGCGTCTGGGTGCATGGCGGGGGATGGTGATGCGTCTGGGTGCATGGCGGGGGATGGTGCTGCGTCTGCGTGCACGGCGGGGGATGGTGCTGCGTCTGGGTGCATGGCGGGGGGTGGTGTTGCGTCTGGGTGCATGGCGGGGGATGGTGCTTCGTCTGGGTGCACGGCGGGGGATGGTGTTGCGTCTGGGTGCAGGGCGGGGGATGGTGCTGCGTCTGGGTGCATGGCGGGGGGTGGTGTTGCGTCTGGGTGCACGGCGGGGGATGGTGCTGCGTCTGGGTGCATGGCGTGGGATGGTGGTGCGTCGGGGTGCAGGGCGGGGGATGGTGGTGCGTCTGGGTGCACGGCGGGGGATGGTGTTGCGTCTGGGTGCACGGCGGGGGATGGTGTTGCGTTTGGGTGCACGGCGGGGGAGGGTGGTGCGTCTGGGTGCACGGCGGGGGATGGTGTTGCGTTTGGGTGGACGTCGGGGGATGGTGTTGCGTCTGGGTGCACCTCGGGGGGTGGTGTTGCGTCTGGGTGCACGGCGGGGGATGGTGTTGCGTCTGTGTGCACGGCGGGGGATGGTGTTGCGTCTGGGTGCTCGGCGGTGGATGGTGTTGCGTTTGGGTGCACGGCGGGGGATGGTGTTGCGTTTGGGTGCACGGCGGGGGATGGTGATGCGTCTGGGTGCACGGCGGGGGATGGTGTTGCGTTTGGGTGCACGGCGGGGGATGGTGTTGCGTCTGGGTGCACGGCGGGGGATGGTGCTGCGTCTGGGTGCACGGCGGGGGATGGTGTTGCGTCTGTGTGCACGGCGGGGGATGGTGTTGCGTCTGGGTGCTCGGCGGGGGATGGTGTTGCGTTTGGGTGCACGGCGGGGGATGGTGCTGCGTCTGGGTGCACGGCGGGGGATGGTGTTGCGTCTGGGTGCACGGCGGGGGATGGTGTTGCGTTTGGGTGCACGGCGGGGGTTGGTGTTGCGTCTGGGTGCACCTCGGGGGCTGGTGTTGCGTCTGGGTGCACGGCGGGGGATGGTGTTGCGTCTGTGTGCACGGCGGGGGATGGTGTTGCGTCTGGGTGCACGGCGGGGGATGGTGTTGCGTCTGGGTGCACGGCGGGGGATGGTGCTGCGTCGGGGTGCATGGCGGGGGATGGTGCTGCGTCTGGGCGCACGGCGGGGGATGGTGTTGCGTCTGGGTGCACGGCGGGGGGTGGTGTTGCGGCGGGGTGCACGGCGGGGGATGGTGTTGCGTCTGGGTGCACGGCGGGGGATGGTGTTGCGTCTGGGTGCATGGCGGGGGATGGTGCTGCGTCTGGGTGCATTGCGGGGGATGGTGTTGCGTCTGGGTGCACGGCGGGGGATGGTGTTGCGTCTGGGTGCATGGCGGGGGATGGTGTTGCGTCTGGGTGCACGGAGGGGGATGGTGTTGCGTCTGGGTGCACGGCGGGGGATGGTGTTGCGTTTGGGTGCATGGCGGGGGATGGTGTTGCGTCTGGGTGCACGGCGGGGGATGGTGTTGCGTCTGGGTGCACGGCGGGGGATGGTGGTGCGTCTGGGTGCACGGCGGGGGATGGTGGTGCGTCTGGGTGCATGGCGGGGGATGGTGCTGCGTCTGGGTGCATGGCGGGGGATGGTGTTGCGTCTGGGTGCATGGCGGGGGATGGTGCTGCGTCTGGGTGCACGGCGGGGGATGGTGCTGCGTCTGGGTGCATGGCGGGGGATGGTGCTGCGTCTGGGTGCATGGCGGGGGATGGTGTTGCGTCTGGGTGCATGGCGGGGGATGGTGCTGCGTCTGGGTGCACGGCGGGGGATGGTGCTGCGTCTGGGTGCATGGCGGGGGATGGTGCTGCGTCTGTGTGCATGGCGGGGGATGGTGCTGCGTCTGGGTGCATGGCGCGGGATGGTGCTGCGTCTGGGTGCATGGCGGGGGATGGTGCTGCGTCTGGGTGCATGGCGGGGGGTGGTGCTGCGTCTGCGTGCACGGCGGGGGATGATGCTGCGTCTGGGTGCATGGCGGGGGTTGGTGGTGCGTCTGGGTGCACGGCGGGGGATGGTGCTGCGTCTGGGTGCATGGTGGGGGGTGGTGCTGCGTCTGGGTGCACGGCGGGGGATGGTGCTGCGTCTGGGTGCACGGCGGGGGATGGTGCTGCGTCTGGGTGCACGGCGGGGGATGGTGCTGCATCTGGGTGCATGGCGGGGGATGGTGTTGCGTCTGGGTGCATGGCGGGGGATGGTGCTGCGTCTGGGTGCATGGCGGGGGATGGTGTTGCGTCTGGGTGCATGGCGGGGGATGGTGTTGCGTCTGGGTGCAAGGCGGGGGATGGTGTTGCGTCTGGGTGCATGGCGGGGGATGGTGTTGCGTCTGGGTGCATGGCGGGGGATGGTGTTGCGTCTGGGTGCACGGCGGGGGATGGTGTTGCGTCTGGGTGCACGGCGGGGGATGGTGCTGCGTCTGGGTGCACGGCGGGGGATGGTGCTGCATCTGGGTGCATGGCGGGGGATGGTGTTGCGTCTGGGTGCATGTCGGGGGATGGTGTTACGTCTGGGTGCATGGCGGGGGATGGTGTTGCGTCTGGGTGCATGGCGGGGGATGGTGTTGCGTCTGGGTGCACGGCGGGGGATGGTGTTGCGTCTGGGTGCACGGCGGGGGATGGTGCTGCGTCTGGGTGCATGGCGGGGGATGGTGTTGCGTCTGGGTGCATGACGGGGGGTGGTGTTGCGTCTGGGTGCATGGCGGGGGATGGTGCGGCGTCTGGGTGCATGGCGGGGGATGGTGCTGCGTCTGGGTGCATGGCGGGGGATGGTGCTGCGTCTGGGTGCATGGCGGGGGATGGTGTTGCGTCTGGGTGCATGGCGGGGGGTGGTGCTGCGTCTGGGTGCATGGCGGGGGATGGTGCTGCGTCTGGGGGCAGGGCGGGGGACGGTGCTGCGTCTGGGTGCATGGCGGGGGATGGTGTTGCGTCTGGGTGCACGGCGGGGGATGGTGCTGCGTCTGGGTGCATGGCGGGGGATGGTGCTGCGTCTGGGTGCATGGCGGGGGATGGTGTTGCGTCTGGGTGCATGGCGGAGGATGGTGCTGCGTCTGGGTGCATGGCGGGGGATGGTGCTGAGTCTGGGTGCATGGCGGGGGATGGTGGTGCGTCTGGGTGCATGGCGGGGGATGGTGTTGCGTCTGGGTGCATGGCGGGGGGTGGTGTTGCGTTTGGGTGCATGGCGGGGGATGGTGCTGCGTCTGGGTGCATGGCGGGGGTTGGTGCTGCGTCTGGGTGCATGGCGGGGGATGGTGTTGCGTCTGGGTGCATGGCGGGGGATGGTGTTGCGTCTGGGTGCATGGCGGGGGTTGGTGGTGCGTCTGGGTGCATGGCGGGGGATGGTGTTGCGTCTGGGTGCATGGCGGGGGGTGGTGTTGCGTTTGGGTGCATGGCGGGGGATGGTGCTGCGTCTGGGTGCATGGCGGGGGATGGTGCTGAGTCTGGGTGCATGGCGGGGGATGGTGTTGCGTCTGGGTGCATGGCGGGGGGTGGTGTTGCGTTTGGGTGCATGGCGGGGGATGGTGCTGCGTCTGGGTGCATGGCGGGGGTTGGTGCTGCGTCTGGGTGCATGGCGGGGGATGGTGCCGCGTCTGGGTGCATGGCGGGGGATGGTGCTGCGTCTGGGTGCATGGGGGGGGGTGGTGTTGCGTCTGGGTGCATGGCGGGGGATGGTGCTGCGTCTCGGTGCATGGCGGGGGATGGTGCTGCGTCTGGGTGCCTGGCGGGGGGTGGTGTTGTGTCTGGGTGCACGGCGGGGGATGGTGTTGCGTCTGGGTGCAAGGCGGGGGATGGTGTTGCGTCTGGGTGCATGGCGGGGGATGGTGCTGCGTCTGGGTGCATGGCGGGGGAGGGTGTTGCGTCTGGGTGCATGGCGGGGGGTGGTGTTGCGTCTGGGTGCATGGCGGGGGATGGTGTTGCGTCTGGGTGCATGGCGGGGGATGGTGTTGCGTCTGGGTGCATGGCGGGGGATGGTGCTGCGTCTGGGTGCATGGCGGGGGATGGTGCTGTGTCTGGGTGCATGGCGGGGGATGGTGTTGCGTCTGGGTGCACGGCGGGGGATGGTGCTGCGTCTGGGTGCATGGCGGGGGATGGTGGTGCGTCTGGGTGCATGGCGGGGGATGGTGTTGCGTCTGGGTGCATGGCGGGGGGTGGTGTTGCGTCTGGGTGCATGGCGGGGGATGGTGTTGCGTCTGGGTGCATGGCGGGGGATGGTGTTGCGTCTGGGTGCATGGCGGGGGATGGTGCTGCGTCTGGGTGCATGGCGGGGGATGGTGCTGCGTCTGGGTGCACGGCGGGGGATGGTGCTGCGTCTGGGTGCATGGCGGGGGACGGTGCTGCGTCTGGGTGCATGGCGGGGGGTGGTGTTGCGTCTGGGTGCATGGCGGGGGATGGTGCTGCGTCTGGGTGCATGGCGGGGGATGGTGCTGCGTCTGGGTGCACGGCGAGGGATGGTGCTGCGTCTGGGTGCATGGCGGGGGGTGGTGGTGCGTCTGGGTGCACGGCGGGGGATGGTGCTGCGTCTGGGTGCATGGCGGGGGATGGTGCTGCGTCTGGGTGCATGGCGGGGGATGGTGCTGCGTCTGGGTGCATGGCGGGGGGTGGTCTTGCGTCTGGGTGCATGGCGGGGGATGGTGCTTCGTCTGGGTGCACGGCGGGGGATGGTGTTGCGTCTGGGTGCACGGCGGGGGATGGTGCTGCGTCTGGGTGCATGGCGGGGGATGGTGTTGCGTCTGGGTGCACGGCGGGGGATGGTGCTGCGTCTGGGGGCAGGGCGGGGGATGGTGCTGCGTCTGGGTGCAGGGCGGGGGATGGTGTTGCGTCTGGGTGCACGGCGGGGGATGGTGTTGCGTCTGGGTGCACGGCGGGGGATGGTGTTGCGTCGGGGTGCATGGCGGGGGATGGTGTTGCGTCTGGGTGCACGGCGGGGGATGGTGTTGCGTCTGTGTGCACGGCGGGGGATGGTGTTGCGTCTGGGTGCTCGGCGGTGGATGGTGTTGCGTTTGGGTGCACGGCGGGGGATGGTGTTGCGTTTGGGTGCACGGCGGGGGATGGTGCTGCGTCTGGGTGCACGGCGGGGGATGGTGTTGCGTTTGGGTGCACGGCGGGGGATGGTGTTGCGTCTGGGTGCACGGCGGGGGATGGTGCTGCGTCTGGGTGCACGGCGGGGGATGGTGTTGCGTCTGTGTGCACGGCGGGGGATGGTGTTGCGTCTGGGTGCTCGGCGGGGGATGGTGTTGCGTGTGGGTGCACGGCGGGGGATGGTGCTGCGTCTGGGTGCACGGCGGGGGATGGTGTTGCGTCTGGGTGCACGGCGGGGGATGGTGTTGCGTCTGGGTGCACGGCGGGGGTTGGTGTTGCGTCTGGGTGCACGGCGGGGGATGGTGTTGCGTCTGGGTGCACGGCGGGGGATGGTGTTGCGTCTGGGTGCATTGCGGGGGATGGTGTTGCGTCTGGGTGCATGGCGGGGGATGGTGCTGCGTCTGGGTGCATGGCGGGGGATGGTGATGCGTCTGGGTGCATGGCGGGGGATGGTGGTGCGTCTGGGTGCATGGCGGGGGGTGGTGTTGCGTTTGGGTGCATGGCGGGGGATGGTGCTGCGTCTGGGTGCATGGCGGGGGTTGGTGCTGCGTCTGGGTGCATGGCGGGGGAGGGTGCCGCGTCTGGGTGCATGGCGGGGGATGGTGCTGCGTCTGGGTGCATGGGGGGGGGGGGGTGTTGCGTCTGGGTGCATGGCGGGGGATGGTGCTGCGTCTCGGTGCATGGCGGGGGATGGTGCTGCGTCTGGGTGCATGGCGGGGGGTGGTGATGGGTCTGGGTGCACGGCGGGGGATGGTGTTGCGTCTGGGTGCACGGCGGGGGATGGTGCTGCGTCTGGGTGCATGGCGGGGGATGGTGCTGCGTCTGGGTGCATGGCGGGGGATGGTGTTGCGTCTGGGTGCATGGCGGGGGGTGGTGTTGCGTCTGGGTGCATGGCGGGGGATGGTGTTGCGTCTGGGTGCATGGCGGGGGATGGTGTTGCGTCTGGGTGCATGGCGGGGGATGGTGCTGCGTCTGGGTGCATGGCGGGGGATGGTGCTGTGTCTGGGTGCACGGCGGGGGATGGTGTTGCGTCTGGGTGCACGGCGGGGGATGGTGCTGCGTCTGGGTGCATGGCGGGGGATGGTGCTGCGTCTGGGTGCATGGCGGGGGATGGTGTTGCGTCTGGGTGCATGGCGGGGGGTGGTGGTGCGTCTGGGTGCATGGCGGGGGATGGTGTTGCGTCTGGGTGCATGGCGGGGGATGGTGTTGCGTCTGGGTGCATGGCGGGGGATGGTGCTGCGTCTGGGTGCATGGCGGGGGATGGTGCTGCGTCTGGGTGCACGGCGGGGGATGGTGCTGCGTCTGGGTGCATGGCGGGGGACGGTGCTGCGTCTGGGTGCATGGCGGGGGGTGGTGTTGCGTCTGGGTGCATGGCGGGGGATGGTGCTGCGTCTGGGTGCATGGCGGGGGATGGTGCTGCGTCTGGGTGCACGGCGGGGGATGGTGCTGCGTCTGGGTGCATGGCGGGGGGTGGTGTTGCGTCTGGGTGCACGGCGGGGGATGGTGCTGCGTCTGGGTGCATGGCGGGGGATGGTGCTGCGTCTGGGTGCATGGCGGGGGATGGTGCTGCGTCTGGGTGCATGGCGGGGGGTGGTGTTGCGTCTGGGTGCATGGCGGGGGATGGTGCTTCGTCTGGGTGCACGGCGGGGGATGGTGTTGCGTCTGGGTGCACGGCGGGGGATGGTGCTGCGTCTGGGTGCATGGCGGGGGATGGTGTTGCGTCTGGGTGCACGGCGGGGGATGGTGCTGCGTCTGGGTGCATGGCGGGGGATGGTGCTGCGTCTGGGTGCATGGGGGGGGATGGTGTTGCGTCTGGGTGCACGGCGGGGGATGGTGTTGCGTCTGGGTGCACGGCGGGGGATGGTGTTGCGTCTGGGTGCATGGCGGGGGATGGTGTTGCGTCTGGGTGCACGGCGGGGGATGGTGTTGCGTCTGTGTGCACGGCGGGGGATGGTGTTGCGTCTGGGTGCTCGGCGGTGGATGGTGTTGCGTTTGGGTGCACGGCGGGGGATGGTGTTGCGTTTGGGTGCACGGCGGGGGATGGTGCTGCGTCTGGGTGCACGGCGGGGGATGGTGTTGCGTTTGGGTGCACGGCGTGGGATGGTGTTGCGTCTGGGTGCACGGCGGGGGATGGTGCTGCGTCTGGGTGCACGGCGGGGGATGGTGTTGCGTCTGTGTGCACGGCGGGGGATGGTGTTGCGTCTGGGTGCTCGGCGGGGGATGGTGTTGCGTTTGGGTGCACGGCGGGGGATGGTGCTGCGTCTGGGTGCACGGCGGGGGATGGTGTTGCGTCTGGGTGCACGGCGGGGGATGGTGTTGCGTTTGGGTGCACGGCGGGGGTTGGTGTTGCGTCTGGGTGCACGGCGGGGGATGGTGTTGCGTCTGGGTGCACGGCGGGGGCTGGTGTTGCGTCTGGGTGCATTGCGGGGGATGGTGTTGCGTCTGGGTGCATGGCGGGGGATGGTGCTGCGTCTGGGTGCACGGCGGGGGATGGTGTTGCGTCTGGGTGCACGGCGGGGGATGGTGTTGCGTCTGGGTGCATGGCGGGGGATGGTGCTGCGTCTGGGTGCATGGCGGGGGATGGTGCTGCGTCTGGGGGCACGGCGGGGGATGGTGTTGCGTCTGGGTGCACGGCGGGGGGTGGTGTTGCGTCTGGGTGCACGGCGGGGGATGGTGTTGCGTCTGGGGGCACGGCGGGGGATGGTGTTGCGTCTGGGTGCATGGCGAGGGATGGTGCTGCGTCTGGGTGCATTGCGGGGGATGGTGTTGCGTCTGGGTGCACGGCGGGGGATGGTGTTGCGTCTGGGTGCATGGCGGGGGATGGTGTTGCGTCTGGGTGCACGGAGGGGGATGGTGTTGCGTCTGGGTGCACGGCGGGGGATGGTGTTGCGTTTGGGTGCATGGCGGGGGATGGTGTTGCGTCTGGGTGCACGGCGGGGGATGGTCTTGCGTCTGGGTGCACGGCGGGGGATGGTGGTGCGTCTGGGTGCACGGCGGGGGATGGTGTTGCGTCTGGGTGCATGGCGGGGGATGGTGCTGCGTCTGGGTGCATGGCGGGGGATGGTGTTGCGTCTGGGTGCACGGCGGGGGATGGTGTTGCGTCTGTGTGCATGGCGGGGGATGGTGTTGCGTCTGGGTGCACGGCGGGGGATGGTGCTGCGTCTGGGTGCATGGCGGGGGATGGTGTTGCGTCTGGGTGCATGGCGGGGGCTGGTGTTGCGTCTGGGTGCTCTGCGGGGGGGTGGTGTTGCGTCTGGGTGCATGGCGGGGGATGGTGCTGCGTCTAGGTGCATGGCGGGGGATGGTACTGCGTCTGGGTGCACGGCGGGGGATGGTGCTGCGTCTGGGTGCACGGCGGGGGATGGTGTTGCGTCTGGGTGCATGGCGGGGGGTGGTGTTGCGTCTGGGTGCATGGCGGGGGATGGTGTTGCGTCTGGGTGCACGGCGGGGGATGGTGTTGCGTCTGGGTGCACGGCGGGGGATGGTGTTGCGTCTGGGTGCATGGCGGGGGATGGTGTTGCGTCTGGGTGCACGGCGGGGGATGGTGTTGCGTCTGGGTGCTCGGCGGGGGATGGTGTTGCGTTTGGGTGCACGGCGGTGGATGGTGTTGCGTTTGGGTGCATGGCGGGGGATGGTGTTGCGTCTGGGTGCACGGCGGGGGATGGTGTTGCGTCTGGGTGCACGGCGGGGGATGGTGATGCGTCTGGGTGCACGGCGGGGGATGGTGTTGCGTCTGGGTGAACGGCGGGGGATGGTATTGCGTCTGGGTGCACGGCGGGGGATGGTATTGCGTCTGGGTGCACGGCGGGGGATGGTATTGCGTCTGGGTGCACGGCGGGGGATGGTATTGCGTCTGGGTGCACGGCGGGGGATGGTATTGCGTCTGGGTGCACGGCGGGGGATGGTATTGCGTCTGGGTGCACGGCGGGGGATGGTATTGCGTCTGGGTGCACGGCGGGGGATGGTATTGCGTCTGTGTGCACGGCGGGGGATGGTGTTGCGTCTGGGTGCACGGCGGGGGATGGTATTGCGTCTGGGTGCACGGCGGGGGATGGTATTGCGTCTGGGTGCACGGCGGGGGATGGTATTGCGTCTGGGTGCTCACATGCTTTCCATCCAGTGATTCACATGCTTCACATCCGCTGCTTCACATGCTTCCCATCCACTGCTTCACTTGTTTCCCATTCACTGCTTCACATGCTTCCCATCTACTGATTTACATGCTTACATCCACTGCTTCACATGCTTTCCATCCAGTGATTCATATGCTTCACATCCACTGCTTCACATGCTTCCCATCTACTGCCTCACATGCTTCCCAGCCACTGCTTCACATGCTTCACATCCACTGCTTCACATGCTTTCCATCCAGTGATTCACATGCTTCCCGTGCACTGCTGCACATGATTCACACTGCTTCACATGCTTCACATGCTTCCCATCCACTGCTTCACATGCTTCCCATCCACTGCTTCACATGCTTCACATGCTTCCCATCCACTGCTTCACCTGCTTCCCATCCACCGCTTCACATGCTTCCCATCCACTGCTTCACATGCTTCCCATCCACTGCTTCACATGCTTCCCATCCACTGCTTCACATGCTTCCCATCCACTGCTTCACATGCTTCCCATCCACTGCTTCACATGCTTCCCATCCACTGCTTCACATGCTTCCCATCCACTGCTTCACATGCTTCCCATCCACTGCTTCACATGCTTCCCATCCACTGCTTCACATGCTTCCCATCCACTCACGAATGGTTCACCCTTACTGCTACAAGATTTAATTTTATTGTTCCACTGTCCAGTACACCTCTCGTTTCTTCATTAGTATTTAGCATATCAATCGAATATGCTCTTATCTTCCCAGTAACTCCATCTTCTCATCTACAGCTTCCGCATTTTTAACTGCCAAGTCCATTTACTCCAAAGGTATTCTCAACTTATTAATCTCCAAAACCGCTTCTTATTCTCATCAAAATTTGCTGGTAAATCCTCACGCATTCTCTCTTTGGCGCTTCTTTTCTCACTCAACCTGTTTTAACCTCCTTTTTTCTATGTACTCTGCCTTTCGTATATCATTCCTACTTTGTAAGAACATCTCGTATGCTATCATCATCTCCTTTTCCACCCTCTTTTCTCATCCTCCCCACACTCGCCCTCCTATACCAACAAACAATACACTGCATTCTTAAATCTTCCCCGTTCTTCCACTACTGCCTCCTCTCTCCACCCCACCTTTCTCCAGCTTTATTAAAATTACTTTTACTTCTCATTTACACTATGATGACATTTTCCCTATACTCCATCTACCTCTTATTCTTTTTCTAGCTACCACTAAATGCTCCGACATATTTTCTGCCTTTCTAAATAACATCTGCTAACACCTGCTTTAGCAACCTATTATCGTCACACCTTGCTTCATATCTCGTATATTTGTCGTTTTTATTTACATTGAGTATTGTTAATATAGAATTCATTTAAAGGCACCATGTTGGTATTTACATCTTGGCACTCCCAGCTTACCTACTTCACCTAAAATAATCTCTCCTACTTCAGTACTTAATTTCTTCACAATAATTATTCTCTCATTTGGTTCAAGTCTCTAAACATTAAAAAATGTCCCATATACTATCTTCTCTACCACAGCAGCATTTACAGTTAATATAACCTGCTTCTCGCATTCCACGTTTATTCTAATCTGTTTAATTTTTAAATTTAAGCATTTATCTGTCCTCTATTTTCCAGAGACGGTCATTTAATATCCCCACTACTCCTTTACCTGAAATATACCTGGAGAGGGTTTCGGGGATCAACGCTCCCGCTGCCCGGTCCGTGACCAGTTCTCTCAGGTACATCCAGTATAACTCCATTTACTACCCCACACTGTAATTCTCCTACTCCTAGGATACCCGGCTTCTTTTCAGTCACATAACTTCCCATCTCTATGCTCTTTCATATACAAATAACCCAGCTCTTTTTGTTTTTTTGGTAAATAATATAGACTTGAGGATAACTAACCCATTGCTTCCGGTATTTTAGTCATTTTTTTTAACGTCACACTTTGCATATGAAGGAAGAATTCTTCTCCATCTTCACATGGAATTGAAAGATAACTCTACAAGAATAAGAACTAGTGAGAAATTAGAAGGGAACTCGGACGAGTGTGCAGGTAGCAGTAGTAACATTTACTTGCCATTTTAAGCGTTCACGAGACAAAAGAAAAGGAGCCAGACATCCTTTTATCAGGTTCCCGTTTCATTTTTTATGAAGGAATGGTAGAACTTCTTCGGGTGGTTGCTGTCTAACCTATTTTATACTACTACTGCCTAGTAAGTGCATTAATAATGTCACTTTTAAGGTTATTAATATAGTAAAGGAGGAGCGCATGTTGGGGGGGGGATATGGGAGGTATTCAGGCTCAATTCAGAGAACTGGAGCACAGATCCAATTCACTAGATCAAGAGCCCCTCACCAGCATCAAGGAATGTCCCTTGAGGGGACTATTAAGAATGATGATATGGATTAATTATTTATAACATATTATTATTATAATAAAAAGAAGCGCTAAGCCACAAGGGCTATACAGCGCTGCAGGGTAGGAAAGGAAGCGAGGGTATTGGGCGGTAGAAGGGAGGAGGGGCGATCAGTAGGTTACAGAAAACAGCGGGGCAGGGGATAGTGCAGGGTAGAAGGTAACAAGAGATCGAGGTAGAAAGGGCTGAAGGTATCAGAGTTTGTGAAGTCAGTTGTTGTCAAAAAGTCAATGAGAGAATCTGGATGAAAGGTGGGTCCATCAGCGAGAAGGGAAGGTAAAGAGAGAGCAGCGGAGCGAAGACGACGACGGAGGTAAATTCTGCGTGCTCGTTGATAAAGTGGGCAGTCCAACAGAATGTGGCTGGCCGATAATGGAACCTGGCAATTCTCACAGAGAGGAGCAGAGCGCCTCTCCATGAGATATCCATGAGTAAGACGAGTATGACCAATGCGGAGACGGGAGAGAGTAGTCTCCCAACCTCGGCACTGGTGACAAGGACACGGCCAGTAACCTATACTCGGTTTAATAGATTGAAGTTTGTTACCGAATAGAGTATACCAACGTTGTTGCCAACGGGTGTGAAGGTGGATAGCTATTGCAGCAAAATAGTCCGTAAATGGAACACCTCTATATGAAACTGGTAGATCATGTACTGCTGACCGCGCAGCAGTGTCTGCCTGTTCATTGCCCTGTACGTCAACATGACCAGGGACCCAACAAAAAACAATATCTTTATGCTTGGTAGAGATGCGGCGTAGCCAAAGTTGGAAACGGAGGACTAAGGGGTGAGGTGTATCAAATTTCTGAATAGCCTGTAAAGCACTAAGGGAGTCTGAGGCAACCACAAATGATGACACAGGCATAGATGCAATACGGATAAGTGCTGCAAGAATGGCATACAATTCAGCAGTAAAGATACTAGCCGAAGATAGTAAATGCCCTCATACGACGCTGTCCGGAAACACTGCTGCGAATCCTACGCCGTCAGAAGACTTAGAGCCATCTGTGTATACTACAATGGCATGAGAATTAGAGTGGAAGTGGTCAAGAAAAAGAGAGCGGGAAGCTACCGTAGACAGTTGGGCTTTCGAGCAAGGGAGTGAGAAAGAACAGACTCGAACAGCTGGAAGTTCCCATAGGGGTAGGGAAAAGTGAGATGCTACATGAACATAGAAAGGTGGAAATTGAAGAGAAGACAAGAGCAAATGTAGGCGAAGAGAGAAGGGACGGAGCAAACAGGGGCGGCGAACAAATAATGTCTACTAATATCGGTGACCATTCTATAAATGGAAGGATTGCGGAGATCATGAGAGCGTACATAGTAGCGAAGGCAATGGGCATCACGGCGATCGGATAAGGAAGGAACGTTCGCTTCTGCATAGAGGCTCTCAAAAGGGAAAGAGCGAAAAGCACCAAGGCATAAACGTAATCCTTGGTGATGAATAGGGTTGAGGCTAGATAGAGTAGCAGGAGAGGCAGCTGAATAGATCTGGTCACCATAATCAAGTTTCGATAAAATGAGGGTGGAATGTAGGCGAAGGAGAGTTCGACGATCAGCTCCCCATGAAAGATGAGCAAGGGTTTTAAGAAGGTTCAGTCGGCTGTGACAAGTTCTCTTCAGAGAGGATAACCTATGGTCAAAGAGGAGGCCTAGAAACCTGACTGTATCACGTTCAGGGATACAGGTGCCATAGAGGTACAAAGGATGATCGGAGATGACAGAGCATCTAGTGAAAGTAATTTGGCGAGTTTTGGTACTGGAAAATTTAAACCCATGTGTGGTGGCCCAATTGGAAACACGGTCGACCGCATGCTGGAGAGAAACTGTAATGAGGTGACAGTCAGCTCCTGCACTGGCAATAGCGAAGTCATCAACATAGAGTGATGACCAAATATTGGATGGAAGACTAGAGGCCAAATCATTTATACCATGGAGAAAAAGTGTTGTGCACAGAACACATCCCTGGGGGACACCTTCAGCTTGGATAAAGTCCGGGGAGAGCACATTATTAACCCGAACACGGAAATGTCTGTCAGTTAAAAAGTTCTTAAGGATGGTAGATTGCCTCGAAGGCCTAAGGAGTGGGCTTGGGCCAAAATATTATACCTCCAAGTTATGTCATATGCCTTCTCAAGGTAAAAAAAATATGGCAATAACTGAGTGGTTATTCGCAAAGGCATTACTAACATACGTATCCAACCGTAGTAAGAGGTCTATGGTAGAACGGCCCTTACGAAAGCCATATTGACGAGTGGAGAGACTGTTGTGTGTCTCTAAATACCACACTAAACGTCTATTTACCATGAGTTCCATCACTTTGCAAACTGCACTGGTAAGAGCAATGGGACGATAGTGGGAGGCTTCATGTCCCGTAGTACCCGGTTTGCGGAAAGGGAGAACAATGGCAGATTTCCACAGCTGTGGAAGAATTCCATGTGACCAAATAAGATGGAAAAGGCGTAATAGGACTGCAACGGCTGACTGATGTAAATGTTGTAGCATACGAATATGAATGTCGTCGGGCCCAGCTGCCGATGATCGGCAAGCTGAGAGTGTTGCCTCTAGTTCCTGAAGTGTAAAATGCACGTTATACTGTTCTTCTCTGAGAGAAGAAAAGTCCAAGGCGCTAACTCTCTGGCAGACTTTGAGGAAAGAAACGAGGGGCATAGATGGAGCCCCTGAGAAATATGGACCAGATGATTGCCAATTTCATTGGCAACATCTAGTGGGTTTGCTATATCAACACCGGCAACCCGCAGAACAGGAGCCGGGTCAAGAGAATATTTACCACTCAGTTTTCGTACTTTTTTCCAGACTGCACTCATAGAGGAAGCAGAGGTGATGGTGGAGACAATCTCGCCAGCAAGTGCGTTTAGCATCACGGATGACACGGCGAGCTATCGCACGCTTCTGCTTAAAATCAAGAAGTCTCTCCGTGGTTCTATTGTACCGGTACCTGCCCCACGCAGCGCGTTTCAAACGTACTGCACGAGCACAAGCAGGAGACCACCAAGGCACACATTTCTGAGAATGCCTGACAGAAGTTTGGGGTATAGAATGAGAAGCTGCGGTTATAATGGAGGACGAGAAGAGGTGTAAAAGCTCATCAATGGAGGACGGAGAAGGAGCCTCACTAAAAACAGTTAGTTGTGAGTAAAGGTTCCAATTTGCCTGATCAAATTGCCAGCGTGGGTTACGAAGAGGTGGTGAATATGAAGGGGAAGTAAGAATGATTGGAAAATGATCGCTGTCATGTAAATCCGGGAGAACAGACCAGATGAAGTCTAATGCGGTGGAGGAAGAGCAGACTGAGAGACCGATGCAAGAGAGAGTATGAGTCCGAGGATCAAAATGGGTGCGAGTACCTGTATTTAAAACATGGAGGGGGTGGGTAGCAAGAAAAGCCTCTAACTGAATGCCACGGGAATCACAGTGAGACCCCCCCCAGAGGAAATGATGGGCATTAAAATCGCTAAGTAACAGAAGTGGTGGCGGTAATGACGAAACAAGAAAGGCAATATCTGGGATAGATAATGCCCGAGAAAGAGAGAGATACAAAGAACAGAGTGTATACCACCTATGCAAGTGGATACGGGCTGCTGTGTAATGCAGCGAAGTATGAACAAATAGCTGATGGTAAGGAATATCAGTGCGTAGAAGAAGGGCACTTTCATTTAAGGTCCCATCAGGAAAAGGATCTGAAGAATGCAATAAATTATAGCCTGAGATGGGATAGATATTGGCAGAGTGTAATTTTGGTTCCTCTAAGCAAACACCAACAGGGGAAAACTGGGGGAGCAACATCTGAAGTTCACCCCAATTACCCCTGAGACCGCGAATATTCCACTGTAAATAGGCCATAATTGGCAACGATAAAGATACCTGAAATCCGCAGGTAAGGGTACCTGTGGACTAGAAGGGTTAGAAAAGTCCACATGCGGTGGCAAAGGAAAACGTTCAAGTAGCGAAGGAATGGTGTGTTGTGAAGAAAGGAGTTGCGCAGATGGAGAAGAGGAAAGAGAAGAAACAGAGGGTGGATCAGTGTCCATTGATGGTTTGGTCTCTGCAATATATTCAGAGATTGCTTCAAGTTTTTCAGAGTTCAGAAACGTCGTATGGGAGAACATATTGGAGATGGAAGGAGGAGGAGTTTGAGTAAAGATTGGAGCTGTAATGGTAGGGGGATGGGCGAAAGGGTGGAGGGAACTGGAGAAGTGTGGGAGGGGTCAGAAGAGGCAGAAACCCAGGAGGTGGCAGAAGAGGAAGAAACTTGGGAGGGGACAGGGGAGGAAGGCACAGTACGAGGAGGAGGGTGAACCTCCACACTTGTAACGGAGCCAGTGAAAGGGGAAGACCTAGGTACAGAGACCGGGAAGGTAAAATGTGGAGGTGGATGAAGGGAAGGAGGGGTTAAAGGAGATTTGTTGGACCTCTGAGAAGTAGAGGGACGATTGGGAGGAGGTGTCGTACGAGGTCTTGTCGATACCGGGGTTTGTGAGGGAGAACAAGAAGAAGTGAGGACAGACTGAGGTGTTGAAGTAGGGACGTCTGAGCCCAGGACAGCAAAAGAATTAGATACAGGAGTGACTATGGGACTGGCAACCGCAGAGGAGGCTGCAGAAGATGGGACCCCAGAAGTGGGGGGACGTTTTGAAACATGAGAATAAGAAACATGGGGTAGTCTTCCTTGGAGGGGGAGATGAGAAACTGCCATAGCATAAGGGAGACCTTCTGCCTCTTTGAGGCAACGAATTTCCGCTCATTTAAGTAGACCTGGCAACAGCGAGAGTACGAAGGGTGAGCCTCATGACAATTAAGGCAAGAGGGAGGTCGACTGCAAGATGTATTAGAATGGTCATCGGCACCACAGACTGGGCATTCGGCTATAGATCTGCAATATTTTGCTGGGTGGCCAAATCGCCAGCAATTCCTACACTGTTGCGGTGTAGGGATCACCTTCCGAACTTATAACCGATGTCCTGCTACATAAACAGAGGATGGGAGTTCACGGCTGTCAAAAGTTAAACGAGCCACATTGCAATGGTATCGTCTTCGCCCGCGGGCAGGAAGAACACAAGTGTCTACCTTGAGAATTGGGAGATCTTGGAGTTCCAGCTGTTCGAGAATGTCTTGCCACATGTCTGGAAATTCCGTTGGACTATGGTATGGGGCAGAATAACATTACCACTACAAGAATTGAGGGAATGATGTTTTTTTGATAGTGATAGGAATAATATCGATATGTGAAAGAAAAGAAAGATCATGAGCTTGGGTAGAATTCTGGACTGTGATGATGCACGTACCACTCTTAAGAGCATGAAAGGAAATATCTCTACCAACGTGGCGTAGGAGCGCTTTGCCAATACTATGGTCAGAAAGATAGGCAGTAGAAGAAGTCGGTCGTAAAGTAAAGAATTTATTCCATTGTGTGGTCCGAAACTGAGTGTGGAGAGGGAGTGCATGACGTATCGGTCTTTTCCGAGTAGAATGGGAATGTAACAGAGTAACATCGTCAAGAGATTGTCGTTGGCGTTTAGAAGTGGGACCAGAGTCGGTCCGACGTGAGACGGGCTGGCGATTCGAAAATCGTCGCACCGTAGAGGGAGAGGCCAGAAGCATAGTCAAAGGAGAGCGGAGGTCAGACAAATCGAAGGAGTCAGTGGAAGCCCCGGTACTTGAAGCGGGTGAGGAAACAGCACCAGGAAGAGGTACAGGGGCCTTAGGAGTGTCCAAAGAGTGGCCAAAAGACGAGGCGAGATCAGAACAGGGTGCAGTAACAATAAGTGGCCCAGGGGTAGCGGGGTCATAGATTTGGGACTCCATGGTTAGGTTACTTCTTTCTTTTTGTTTTTAGGAAAAACAAAAAGAAAGAAAATAAGAAAAAAAGAATAAAAAAGGGGGGATCGGGGAGGGATAGTTCCTAGGAGGAATGAAAGAGAATAAAAAAAGGGGGGATCGGGGAGGGATAGTTCCTAGGAGGAATGAAAGGGCCAGAAATCTCCCTCCGCGCCC
Source organism: Cherax quadricarinatus (assembly GCF_038502225.1). Taxonomy (NCBI): domain Eukaryota; kingdom Metazoa; phylum Arthropoda; class Malacostraca; order Decapoda; family Parastacidae; genus Cherax; species Cherax quadricarinatus. The sequence continues at coordinate 23,266,774 of NC_091338.1, forward strand.
AAGAGGACCTCAGCACCGCAAGTAGCGCAGATGCAGCATGGAACCCGTGCCATACTCTAGACGCATCATGCCAGTAAACCAGCAATCCGGGATAGCAACCTCACATCTGCCGAGCTACCTCGGTGGACAGAAGAGGGCGGCCGGATATCCGCCACAAAGCATACCTCCTTCGGCCACCACCCCCGGAATCCGAAAGGTGGCTTCCAGAGATACACCCGTCGCCCGAAAGACACCCAAAGCCACCCTCCGGGATACCGCAGAGGGATCGGGACATCCCCAGGCGATCCAGATCCCACGGCAAACTACGCCACCGTCAAGAACCTCAACGGAATGGGATGGAACCCGGTACCCTTTCTCCTACCTAGGAACTAGCGAGCCTGTGGGAAAAAATCCAAAGGCCATAAAGAGGAAGAGCGAAAGGGAGGGGTGGGGAGGAGGAGGAGGAAAGGAAAAAGGGGAGGATGGGATAGGGAAGGGGGGATTGGGGGGTAATTAGGTTCGGTCTGAGGAAGGAGACCGACAGATCTAATTCCTCAGACCAAGAGCCTCTTCACCACGCCAAGGAGCTCCCCTTGAAGAGGTATTTATAACATAGTAAATGGCAATATTATAATACAAGTCAGACTATGTACCCAGCAGTATCACTAACCGCTGCTGTGCACCCGATGGTAGCACCATCATCTATCATGCACCCGATGGTAGCACCATCATCTATCATGCACCCGATGGTAGCACCATCATCTATCATGCTCCCGATGGTAGCACCATCACCTATCATGCTCCCGATGGTAGCACCATCATCTATCATGCTCCCGATGGTAGCACCATCATCTATCATGCTCCCGATGGTAGCACCATCATCTATCATGCTCCCGATGGTAGCACCATCATCTATCATGCTCCCGATGGTAGCACCATCATCTATCATGCTCCCGATGGTAGCACCATCATCTATCATGCTCCCGATGGTAGCACCATCATCTATCATGCTCCCGATGGTAGCACCATCATCTATCATGCTCCCGATGGTAGCACTATCATCTATCATGCTCCCGATGGTAGCACCATCATCTATCATGCCCCCGATGGTAGCACCATCATCTATCATGCTCCCGATGGTAGCACCATCATCTATCATGCTCCCGATGGTAGCACCATCATCTATCATGCTCCCGATGGTAGCACCATCATCTATCATGCTCCCGATGGTAGCACCATCATCTATCATGCTCCCGATGGTAGCACCATCATCTATCATGCTCCCGATGGTAGCACAATCATCTATCATGCTCCCGATGGTAGCACCATCATCTATCATGCTCCCGATGGTAGTACCATCATCTATCATGCTATCGATGGTAGCACCATCATCTATCATGCTCCCGATGGTAGCACCATCATCTATCATGCTCCCGATGGTAGCACCATCATCTATCATGCTCCCGATGGTAGCACCATCATCTATCATGCTCCCGATGGTAGCACCATCATCTATCATGCTCCCGATGGTAGCACCATCATCTATCATGCTCCCGATGGTAGCACCATCACCTATCATGCTCCCGATGGTAGCACCATCATCTATCATGCTCCCGATGGTAGCACCATCATCTATCATGCTCCCGATGGTAGCACCATCATCTATCATGCTCCCGATGGTAGCACCATCATCTATCATGCTCCCGATGGTAGCACCATCATCTATCATGCTCCCGATGGTAGCACCATCATCTATCATGCTATCGATGGTAGCACCATCATCTATCATGCTCCCGATGGTAGCACCATCATCTATCATGCTCCCGATGGTAGCACCATCATCTATCATGCTCCCGATGGTAGCACCATCATCTATCATGCTCCCGATGGTAGCACCATCATCTATCATGCTCCCGATGGTAGCACCATCATCTATCATGCTCCCGATGGTAGCACCATCACCTATCATGCTCCCGATGGTAGCACCATCATCTATCATGCTCCCGATGGTAGCACCATCATCTATCATGCTCCCGATGGTAGCACCATCATCTATCATGCTCCCGATGGTAGCACCATCATCTATCATGCTCCCGATGGTAGCACCATCATCTATCATGCTCCCGATGGTAGCACCATCATCTATCATGCTCCCGATGGTAGCACCATCATCTATCATGCTCCCGATGGTAGCACCATCATCTATCATGCTCCCGATGGTAGCACCATCATCTATCATGCTCCCGATGGTAGCACCATCATCTATCATGCTCCCGATGGTAGCACCATCATCTATCATGCTCCCGATGGTAGCACCATCATCTATCATGCTCCCGATGGTAGCACCATCATCTATCATGCTCCCGATGGTAGCACCATCATCTATCATGCTCCCGATGGTAGCACCATCATCTATCATGCTCCCGATGGTAGCACCATCATCTATCATGCTCCCGATGGTAGCACCATCATCTATCATGCTCCCGATGGTAGCACCATCATCTATCATGCTCCCGATGGTAGCACCATCATCTATCATGCTCCCGATGGTAGCACCATCATCTATCATGCTCCCGATGGTAGCACCATCATCTATCATGCTCCCGATGGTAGCACCATCATCTATCATGCTCCCGATGGTAGCACCATCATCTAACATGCTCCCGATGGTAGCACCATCATCTATCATGCTCCCGATGGTAGCACCATCATCTATCATGCTCCCGATGGTAGCACCATCATCTATCATGCTCCCGATGGTAGCACCATCATCTATCATGCTCCCTATGGTAGCACCATCATCTATCATGCTCCCGATGGTAGCACCATCATCTATCATGCTCCCGATGGTAGCACCATCATCTATCGTGCACCCGTTGGTAGCACCATCATCTATCGTGCACCCGTTGGTAGCACCATCATCTATCATGCACCCGATGGTAGCACCATCATCTATCATGCTCCCGATATTAGCACTATTTATCGTGCACCCGATGGTAGCACCATCATCTATCGTGCACCCGATGGTAGCACAATCTATCGTGCACCTGATTCTAGCACCATCTATCGTGCACCCGATGGTAGCACCATATATCGTGCACCCGATGGTAGCACCATCACTCGTGCGCCAGATGGTAGCGCCATCATCTGCCGTGCGCCTGATCATGGTTCTCGGATTTACCCTGGGCAGGTCCACCATCCCCCCCTTCCCTCTCTCTCTCTTTTGACCTTATCCGATGATAATGCTCAAGGAGGACACATCACAGCTCTCTAGCCTTATTTTACTGTCATCTGCGATGCTCTTAAAGACTTCCACGTGTGTTTTTGAGGGAGCTTAGGATTTATAGCCCTGAATTCCATGACAAGAAAAAAATGTATGAAATTACGTCCAACTTGCAATATCCACAAGTATTTATTCATAAAGCTGAAACAGATGTGTGACTGGTTGATCTTTCTGCATGTATATTCACGAAGATAATCAGGACTTAGCTGTTTTGATGACTAGTTTGGTCTCGTGCCGGGAAACTCCCCAGAGTTACACCCTAGATGCCGACCTTTTTGTGGAACCAGTGTCCTGCCACAGATGCCGTCGTGGAGATGTTCTGCAGAGCCACAGTAATTGAAATTTTGCTGTGGCATTATCGTTAATATGACCTTCATTAGGTGTTTCATGGTCTATACTGCTGCTGGTCTTTGCCTGCCAACGTGTGTCAAAGTTTCGGCTGTTGCATTGTGGGAATACTACTGCTTAAAATCCTTACGTCATGTCAATGTATTTACTAACGTTCTTGTAATGAGCTGTACAAAGTAGAATTGTAATAATGGTAGAATTACCGATATGTTTGGTAAAAAAAAAAAAACACGCGTGTAACTAATGCGACATTTTACTGTGGCAACGTTTCGCTCTCCAGGAGCTTTGTTAAGTTGTTTCAGACGAGTACGAAGTCAATGTCATTATACTGAAGTCAGAGCAGATCACTGCTTGTGTTTCATTATATTTATTCCTGAACTATATTTCATTTTTAAAGTAACATCCTAGACCTTCAGATATTAAATGTTTTAATGTTAATGTTTTTGTCTGGATATTCGTCTTCCTGGATATTTTATTTGATACTGTTGAATTTCTTAACTGAAATATGATAAAAATTATTCAGGTTCATTTAGAAATAATAAAATTAGACGATTATTATTATTATTATTATAATCAAAAAGAAGCGCTAAGCCACAAGGGCTATACAGCGCTGGAAAATTAGAGGAAATAAACTAAATACCTACATGACTTTGTTACGGCAGAATACAGGTTAGTATTTATGAATGTAGTGTTGATTTTTCCTTCTAATAACTCAAACTGAACGTACTAGCATTTACATTTGTTGTTCGGGGTAGCGCAATTTATGACAATTTCTGAGCTTTGTGTTTCACTGCTTTTCTCTTTGCTTTTCATCAGTTTTTCAGCTTTCTTTTCTTTCTCTTGTGCTCTTTTGCTACTTTCTTCTTGGTTCTTTATTTGTTCCTGGTGTCACTTCCCCCCCCCCTCCCTCTTGTTTGTTTACATTGTCGTTGTATTTAAACTTGTCACTATCACGTTACTCTTCGTTTGCATTTTCCTAAATGTTTATTTTTGTCTCGTTCGTTCTGTCATGAGTAATTTCTTCCCATTTTCTTTACAGCACGATGTATTTTTTTTTTTTAAGAAATTAAATTTATTTCTTAGAAAATGTCTATAAAAATAAATTACTTTTGTCTAATTCATGTACATTGGACTTCCCACACTGTATGTTTGCTACTGCCAGTGCAAACAACAGGGATTGTTTCTCTGCGTACCATTCTCAGGTCAGTGGAGGTATACAGAGTTGTATTCCTCTGAAACACTGATGATGCTATCATTTTCACATCAGTATGGGGGGGGGGGCAAATAGCGATGTATTGAGAAATCACATTGATGTTCTTATTCTCACTGCATTGGCGTCATACATGGCGGTGTATAATTGGGATGTCACACTGATGTGTTTATCTGTCTCAGGTTATTGAAGGTATACTCAGTTTCGTGTTGCTGCGAGACCAGACTGATTGTCTTATCATTCTCAGGTCACTGAGACATTCAAGTCTGGACTCGGATCTACTGAGACTGAGTCTCCAAGCAATGTTAAGTTTAAGAGGCTCTCAAAAATCGAAAGACGAAATTGGTAACAGTAAATAAAGTAAGGGCGTCATAAGAATTTTGAAGCTCGTCTCATCGTGAAGGACTAATCTGTTGAGGCCATAGGCACGAAAAGAGAAACTTAAATCAAAATTTCTTGAAAAATCGAAAATCTGAGGAATCGATTCAATGCCTCTTTTGGGTGAGCAACAATTCAGCACTTGGGTATCTTTAATCAATGGATTAAATAACTGCAAATTATCATCATTTCATCACTTTCATGAGATCGGCAAGAATTATGTATATAATGTATTTTTTTATTTTTTTACAGTTAATACACAATATCAGTTAATTTTACACACTGGCAAGTGTACAGTAATCGAGTTCAGTGTCACACAGCACGAGCAAGAAAGTTGGTGGGTGTGTGTTGTCTCAACTTTGTAAGTATTGTATCGCCCTAGCTAGCACAGTTACGTTTTCATATTTTTTTGGAAATTATGAAAATAAAGGCTAGTTCCATTATTATTATTATTATTATAATCAAAAAGAAGCGCTAAGCCACAAGGACTATACAGCTAGGCTAGTTCCAGACAAGTATGACTAGCTGATTAAAGGGGAGTTTAAAGACTATCGAATACACGAAGGTCATTAAGGCCTCACGATAACCTTTCCACCACCAGACAAGAAGTCTTCTTCAAGCCCTGAACAGGAATTAAAGTCTCAGCATATATACACTGAGAGAAATATATCCCTCAGGGTACACATCCTATGACAAGAATGATACTATTATCATGCCACTATTGTTTCTCTTTTTTTAAATTTCTAGATTTTTTTACTTTTAATTTTAAATTATTTTTGAAGATTAAGCAGTTGTAAATATAATTATATCGAAATGTGTTTCAATTGTATTGCTAACTGGAATGTTTTACTTGGGGTCTTAACTGCTGTATACAGGCGATAAAAAAAAATATCTAATTGAAATTTGCGGCATATGATGTTGACACCATTACCACTATGGGCAAAACCTTTCTAAAGCTATGGCTATTAGGATTATCATTATAATCAAGGGGGAAGCGCTAAACCCGTAGGATTATACAGCGCATGTTGGGAGATGTGGAAAGTATTCAGGTTTAATTCAGGGAACTGGAGCACAGATCCAATTCCCTAGATCAATAGGCCCTCACCAGCATATGGCTATTAGGACCGACGTGTTGTTTGTGACAGCTGTCACATGACCAGGTTATGCATAAGTTTGGCGGAGGTTCCAATCATCTTCAATTCTTTAAGCCATTTACATTAATTCATATATATATATATATATATATATATATATATATATATATATATATATATATATATATATATATATATATATATATATATATATATATATGTCGTGCCGAATAGGCAGAACTTGCGATCTTGGCTTAAATAGCAACGCTCATCTTGCCATATAGGACAAGTGAAAATTTGTGTATGCAATAATTTCGCCAAAATCATTCTGAACCTAACGAAAAAAATTTATTTCACTGTGTTTGTTTAGTATTAAATTATAGTAAACAAATCTAAAATATATTTAGTTAGGTTAGGCTAAAATAAATTGTTCTTGTTATAATAAGGTTAGGTAAGTTTTCTAAGATTCTTTTGGTGCAAAATTAAAATTTTTTACATTAATGAGAAAAATATATCTTTAAACATATAAGAGAAAATTTTAGATAGGAATTAATTTTAAATTAGTTCTTGCTAATTGACCAGTTTTACATATTCGGCACGACATATATATATATATATATATATATATGTATATATATATATATGTATGTATATATATATATATGTATGTATATATATATATATGTATATATATGAGAGAGTGGGTGAGCTGTTATCAACAAATTTTGTTGAAAATAAGAAAAAGTTTTGGAGTGAGATTAACAAGTTAAGGAAGCCTAGAGAACAAATGGATTTGTCAGTTAAAAATAGGAGAGGAGAGTTATTAAATGGAGAGTTAGAGGTATTGGGAAGATGGAGGGAATATTTTGAGGAATTGTTAAATGTTGATGAAGATAGGGAAGCTGTGATTTCGTGTATAGGGCAAGGAGGAATAACATCTTGTAGGAGTGAGGAAGAGCCAGTTGTGAGTGTGGGGGAAGTTCGTGAGGCAGTAGGTAAAATGAAAGGGGGTAAGGCAGCCGGGATTGATGGGATAAAGATAGAAATGTTAAAAGCAGGTGGGGATATAGTTTTGGAGTGGTTGGTGCAATTATTTAATAAATGTATGGAAGAGGGTAAGGTACCTAGGGATTGGCAGAGAGCATGTATAGTTCCTTTGTATAAAGGCAAAGGGGATAAAAGAGAGTGCAAAAATTATAGGGGGATAAGTCTGTTGAGTGTACCTGGTAAAGTGTATGGTAGAGTTATAATTGAAAGAATTAAGAGTAAGACGGAGAATAGGATAGCAGATGAACAAGGAGGCTTTAGGAAAGGTAGGGGGTGTGTGGACCAGGTGTTTACAGTGAAACATATAAGTGAACAGTATTTAGATAAGGCTAAAGAGGTCTTTGTGGCATTTATGGATTTGGAAAAGGCGTATTACAGGGTGGATAGGGGGGCAATGTGGCAGATGTTGCAAGTGTATGGTGTAGGAGGTAGGTTACTGAAAGCAGTGAAGAGTTTTTACGAGGATAGTGAGGCTCAAGTTAGAGTGTGTAGAAAAGAGGGAAATTTTTTCCCAGTAAAAGTAGGCCTTAGACAAGGATGTGTGATGTCACCGTGGTTGTTTAATATATTTATAGATGGGGTTGTAAGAGAAGTAAATGCGAGGGTCTTGGCAAGAGGCGTGGAGTTAAAAGATAAAGAATCACACACAGGGTGGGAGTTGTCACAGCTGCTCTTTGCTGATGACACTGTGCTCTTGGGAGATTCTGAAGAGAAGCTGCAGAGATTGGTGGATGAATTTGGTAGGGTGTGCAAAAGAAGAAAATTAAAGGTGAATACAGGAAAGAGTAAGGTTATGAGGATAACAAAAAGATTAGGTGATGAAAGATTGAATATCAGATTGGAGGGAGAGAGTATGGAGGAGGTGAACGTATTCAGATATTTGGGAGTGGACGTGTCAGCGGATGGGTCTATGAAAGATGAGGTGAATCATAGAATTGATGAGGGAAAAAGAGTGAGTGGTGCACTTAGGAGTCTGTGGAGACAGAGAACTTTGTCCTTGGAGGCAAAGAGGGGAATGTATGAGAGTATAGTTTTACCAACGCTCTTATATGGGTGTGAAGCATGGGTGATGAATGTTGCAGCGAGGAGAAGGCTGGAGGCAGTGGAGATGTCATGTCTGAGGGCAATGTGTGGTGTGAATATAATGCAGAGAATTCGTAGTTTGGAAGTTAGGAGGAGGTGCGGGATTACCAAAACTGTTGTCCAGAGGGCTGAGGAAGGGTTGTTGAGGTGGTTCGGACATGTAGAGAGAATGGAGCGAAACAGAATAACTTCAAGAGTGTATCAGTCTGTAGTGGAAGGAAGGCGGGGTAGGGGTCGGCCTAGGAAGGGTTGGAGGGAGGGGGTAAAGGAGGTTTTGTGTGCGAGGGGCTTGGACTTCCAGCAGGCATGCGTGAGCGTGTTTGATAGGAGTGAATGGAGACAAATGGTTTTTAATACTTGACGTGCTGTTGGAGTGTGAGCAAAGTAACATTTATGAAGGGATTCAGGGAAACCGGCAGGCCGGACTTGAGTCCTGGAGATGGGAAGTACAGTGCCTGCACTCTGAAGGAGGGGTGTTAATGTTGCAGTTTAAAAACTGTAGTGTAAAGCACCCTTCTGGCAAGACAGTGATGGAGTGAATGATGGTGAAAGTTTTTCTTTTTCGGGCCACCCTGCCTTGGTGGGAATCGGCCAGTGTGATAATAAAAAAAATAATATATATATATTTATATATATATATATATATATATATATATATATATATATATATATATATATATATATATATATATATATATATACCGAGGAGCAAGTATTCCTTGTACATGTACTGTAAATAAAGATATTAATGTTGTAAGCAGCTGCCTGGAGGAGGATCTACGGAACACAGTGGAAATAAACAACAATTTAAGACCACTTTGACTCACGAAATCGTAATAACACGACTACAAACAAACCAGAGTACGGGTGGGGTTAGAACCCATGGCAAGCGAGTCGTAAAACTCCAGGCCAGTGCGTAAGTCATTGGGCCAGGTGGCTACAATAAGATTCATCCAACTAGGTATATTTATACACCACAGGGAGGTTAGCATGGGCCTCACTTGCTTACCACTGGTAAGCAAGTGAAAAAACTTGCTTTTCTGCCAAAAGCTGAATCGTCAAAAACATCAGAGATGAATATTAAGAAGAGTTAAAATTTTGCGTAAGTTGCTCAAACAGATAACTGATAAAATATTAATGATAGGTGGAATGCTAGACATATACATGAGTTTAAAAAAAAAATTCTTGGCTGTTACATATCGCCTCTGGGATAAGCTGGTAAATATATGACTTGCTTTTAAAAATTATGATTATATATAAAGCAGTAAATCCGTACGGGTAATTCAGCGCAAAAAAAAAGTAGTCTGGTATTTACTGGAGAGAGAGAGACGATTCTCTCGCATCCAGGTTAAATCATTGTCTTGGGTAAACACAGATTACTGATAAATTAGACACATGTGCAAGACTTGGGTGCTTTTATTGTAGAAACTCTTTGCCACATAGTGGCTTAGTCAGTCCATTGGACTGTATTGGACTGATGAAGCCACTGTGTGGCGAAACGTTTCCTCAATAAATATACCCAAGTGTTGCACATGTGTCTAATTTATCAACTTGTCGGGTTTCTGGCTATTTATCTACACAAAGATTACTGACAAGCAAGTGTTCGAGTACACAAGTTGATGCGCGGTGTCAGCAGTAAATTCTTACCTCATCGGCATGTATAGAAAATAGTGATATTCCAGAGATGAGCCACTGAAAAGTTGAAAAATTAAAAAAGAAAAACGTAACACCATTAGTTATAAGAACCCGAGAAGTTGTGATCACAACTTATATTGAAGGTTCTTCAAATGAGCGATTGTACTGTCCCGTCCCTGTCACCTTTACTATATACACTGGATCCCTCACCTTCATGTGTTAGTGTGACTTGTAAATGATCCCAGTCAGACCAAAACGTCGTCATATACTTTTTCCCTCTCCTATGTGCTGGCTATTTGTGTATTGTTCCAGTCATGTGCATTTTGAGTTCTTTAATTACTTGATACATAAAGAAGAGTTGGTGAAGTTAAATTCAATACATAAAGAACAATGAATCTACAAAGTGTCGAGAGTAGCCACAACAGACGACGTTTAAAATTCATGTACCAAGAACTCGAGCTCAGTCCCAAAGGCAACAACTCACAAATTGAAGATAAATATTCAGACGACGTTTCGGTTAGTCTTGATGTAATAATGGTGCAGGACTGATCGAAATGTATTGCAAATATGTACCTCCTATTTTTTTTAGATTACCTGTGGGTTACTCCAGCAACGGTGTTGTGACTTGTTAAATCAAAAGAGCATGACGGCTACACTCTAGGGAGAAGTTTCAGCACATTTCAGTAACTTAACTAAATACAACTCGGTGGGTAAACACAGGAGAGAATCCTCTGCAGAGTGCAGTAACTTAACCGAGAACAACTTGGTGGGAGGGAAGAAACCTTGCCACACAGCAGCAAGACAGACAAGTCAACAGAGACGCTGGAGAGTCTGGTCACGTCAGCGAGTGCCAGTCAGTTGGGTTTGATCTGTGATAAGCTCCGTCGTTCCCAGCATGTAGATGTAATAGGCGAGCTCTCCCGAGGCTAGGTGCCCCACCCTCCCGTCCGTCCATCCTCCCACAAGCTTATTCACTCTGTCCCTCCGTCTGTCCTCCTCCTATCCGTGCAGACATTCAAGAGCATCCCTGTCTTTTAGCCTTACTGCAGGTTTTTGCTTCTTTGAGAGGTATTAAATGTACAAGTGTGTAAAGAGGACAAACTTTTTGTTCTCACTCCAAGATCGCATCAGCCATCCTCTCCGTCTTCACGCAATAGTAAATTCACTCGACATATAAACAAGCTTTAATAGAGATTATAAATCATGGAGTTATTAAGTTATTGATATTTCTGATTAACTTGTATTGTGATTTATTACTTTCAGTCTGGTAATCCTTGTGTATTACCTTCTCACACTGCAGTTGCCTCTTTAATGTGCTGATTCATGAAAATATATAATTTTGTTTTTAATGGCAAAAGCTAAAAGTGTACATTTATATAATACTTGTGACAAGAGAACATTATTTCTGTGGATTAAGACTGTATAGTCCTTGTGGCTTAGCGCTTCTTTTTTATAATAATAATAATAATAATGTGGATTAAGAATCGTTCAGCAGCATCATGGTTCCCACCTTAGTGGCTCGAGTCTTATAACATTGAATTTTTCTTTTTCTTCTTCTAAATGTCCAAACTACCTCAACTCCTCCCCATACCTCTGAATAATATTTTTAGTGATTTCACACCCATTCGTAATCTCTAGGCTACGAATTCTTTTGCATAATACTCACATCACACATTGTCTTCCAACAAAACATCTATACAGCATTCTCTCTGCAACATTGAAAACTCTTGCTGCACTCCTTTACAACAGTATTAACAGCACTTTACAATCGTACATATTCCCTTTTTTCATCCATGGATAAATTTCTTGGTCTATTCAGATACCTCAATGAACCCACTTTTTCCTTTCATCAATTCTGTGTTTCACCTCATCATTGTTAGAACCATCCAAGTACAAGTCCGCTCCCAAATACCTGAACACATACTCCCTCCATATTCCCTCTAATTTAATATCCCTTGCCTATATTTTTGGATACTCTCCTCGCCTTGCTCTTTCCAATATTCACTTTCAATTGCCTTCTTTTACTTAACCTCCCAAATTCGTTTACAGCTTTTGTATCTTGAGAATCTTCGGAAAGAACCGTGTTACTGGTAAAAAGCAACCGTGTTGTTCACTGTTCTTCAGTCCCACATCTCTCCGTAATACCCTAAAATTCACTTCATCAACAATCCCAACTACAGATATGTTAACCATAGTGACATCACACATCCCTGTCTAAGGCCTATTTTTACTGGAAAAACTGGAAAATAATCTTCCTCTTTCTTGCATACAAAAATATGTACCTCACTGTCTATATAATCCCTTTTACTGCTTTCAGTAACCTACCACCTATTCCATATATTTGCATCGTCTGCCTCATTGCTACCCTATTCACCCTATCGTATGATCTTTTCAAATTTTTAAGCGTAATGAAAAGTTCCTTAATTTTATATAAGTTTTGTTTAATTATATGTTTCAGTGTAAACACTTCGTCTACGCATCCCCTACCATTCCTGAAGTCTTGCTCTTCTGCAATCCACCTCTTTTTTCCCATAATTCTTTCAATAACTCGACTATACACTTTATCCAATATATTCAACAGCCTTATTCCCTATAATTCTTACATTCTTTTATTTTATTTTCCTTTATGAAAATGAACTATGCGTGCTGTCTGCTTATCTCTAGGAACGTCTATCCTTTTCATGCATATACTGAAGAAATTTACTAGCCAATCCAAAGCTACATCTCCACATCCTATTAACATTTCTGGTTTAATCCCATCTGTCATAGCTGCTTTACCTCCTTTCCTTGTACCCACAGCCTCACGCACCTCCCCACACGCATGTTTGGTTCTTCCTTACTGTCGTTATACCTCCCTGCCAAGTGCAAGAAATCACTACTCTTTTCATTAATATTCAACAATTCCTCAAAAAATTCCCTTTATCCCAGTATCTCTATTTAATGGTTCCTCTCTTTTGTTTTTAACTTTTTATTTCTTTAGTTACCTAGACTTTTTCCTATTAAATGATCCCCATAACCTTTTCTTATTCTCTGTAAATTTTTTGATAAAATCTCATCTACTCTCTCATTGACTCCCCTTACGGACTCCTCACTACTCTTCTCTGTTACTTTCCATATGTTCCTCGCTCCGTATATCATTTCTGCTCTCACTCTAGCTTTCACTAAATAATTATCTGCTACATATATTTGCTGCACATCCACAAGACTACAAATCAACCTATATTTACTAATACATACTCCAACAGCTATCATTACTCCCTATATCGTTTATTGTGCACTTATTCATCCTCTTTTTCGTAAAATACATATTGCCAATTACTAATTCTCTTTCTGTACATAGGTCAATTAGAGGCCACCCATTATCATATACCTCTAACACAGCCTATACACTAGTTCTTTTATCAAGACTGATGGAATTAACACATCAATTACAGGCTGAGGGACTGATTACCTCAAACTCATCTTCCACCGTTCTTCCATGTATTAGATCAGGGGTGGGAAACCTTCTTCTGTCAAAGGCCATTTGGATATTTGTAACATTCGCTGGCCATACAATTTTTTTTTATTAAAAAAAATATATCAACTAAAAAATTAGCCTGCTATATTTGGTCAAATATTTAATTAACTCACACCTAATGTGATGGCTGGAACTTCTTCTCTTTGGTGAGGCGTTGTGATGTTACCTGGTAATTATGATGCTGCATCGGAAATACGTTCGAAATGAAGACGATGGATGGGAGACTGATTCAAAATCTGAAGAAGACTGATCGGATTTTATGAAATATTACAAAATTACTAGCACGTAAAAATATCAGTATATTCTTCCAAAGGGACTCAGTTGTTATAAAATTTACCAGAATAATAGCAAAAAGGTATCTTCATAATTCTGCATATTTTTTGGGGATTTTAGGTTTCGTATTTTTATCATTACATAGTGTGAATCGGTATGGGGAAGGCTTAATATAAATTTTTATTGCTATGAAAAAAGCTCCCACAGTTACTGAATTTCGAGTCCCGCCTGCGGTTGCCTTAGCAGGGCCAGACCAAATGGTATCACGAGCCTTATACGGTCCTCGGGCCGGAAGTTCCTTACCCCTGTATTAGACTGATGAAGCTACACACTGACAAAACGTTTCCACACTAGACCTAGACGATGCACAAGTGTCTCATTCATCAACCAGTTTATACTAGTTATTTATTTGTCAAACACAGCAACATCTTGGAGTTTTGATGCATTGAATTCTTCAGCGCTTGCCTATCCTATTGGCATGACCTACTTCCACTAGTGAATTTTTCCATTGGTGATTATGTCTACCACTGCGTCGCCTTACCTGCCTGCAGCATGTAAGTCCCATCTCCGCGCACATGCTCTAATTTCATGAGGAACGCTTGTGTTTTATAATGAAACTCCCACTTTAGAGACGCACGGGTCATTGCCACAGAAGACGACGCCCAGAAATAAAGGATCCTGGAACCATCAATCATCTGTATATCCAACAATAACAACCAGAAGAACGGCTTTCGCAACATTGCTGAACTTCTTGCCAGGAAGCTGTCATCGTTATCCTACATAGCAATAGGTCATAACATGAGGAACGCTGCAGCAAGCCCACTGGCCCATGATAGGCAGGTTCTTCTCAGATCCAAATTCTTCTCAGCCATTAGCTTCAATATTCCTCACCTGACTCTTCAGGTTACTATGTATATACAAACAAATGTTCTCTCTCCTCAGGTAGATCTGTTTGTTACTTGGTAAAGCTCACTGTGTGGGTGAAACTTTGTCAATAAAGGATAGCATTATACCGCATTTCTCTCTTTTTCCAGTTTTCTTCCATTCTTACGTGCACAACAAAATTAGAATAGTATATTAATATTTCAGTCAATTTTGGACTGTTATCAAATATTTCATAGTCGTGACCTGAAAATGGTAGATGACTCACCGAAAACGTTAAATTTGCACTTTAATTATTAATTGTTATAGCCACGGTAGTTTTTTTTAATCTTGTTGACTTTACAGGCAAAAAGTTATTCTGTCACAGCTCATTTTGTTCTAGGCTCTGCATTGTCGAAGCTACATTGACACTTCTTCCGAGATGCCACCCACAACTGTCTGCTAACACAAAGGCATTGTTTTCTAAAATGATTAGTTGTGTCGTTGTTGCAGAGCGGGATTCAATGATAAGGCTTCGGAGGCTTCTTTATTTGTGATATCTGGGTACACAGGCAGTGTGTTTGTGCCCATGGCCATGCCAGCGAGGGAGAGAGGAGTAGACCTTATTGACTGTGTGAAGGATTGGCACCGAGAGGGGCAGGGTGATGTCGTTTCAAGTGCCATGTCCACTGAGAGGCCTACAGGTGGAAGAACGAGCATTGCGCGAAATATGAACTCAGATGGCAAACAGCATTATGCTGTCTATGCAGACAGTACAGGTTGTCTACATTAGCTCGGCCATGCACCACCATGGTCATTCTCGCAGGAACAGAGCACAAAACACAAAATAAAAACATATGTATTACATACATGAACATTAAAAAAACCTTCCTACAGGGAGGGAAGAAAAAAAGGTGGGGTGTGCTGAACATCGTGGTCTAAGGTAGTGAGAGTCGATGGGCATCACTGCACGCCTTTCTGCGTCTGGACAGATACTGCAACACAGGAGATACTTCTGCGGCTGAGCTGTGACGTAACAGGGTACGGACTGCTCTGGAACGGTGAAGCAGTGATCGTAGTCGCTGCAGGGTTCACTCATCCTGGGGCACAACCTGCTGGTGTCCTCGAGTGAGGCGTCGTCAGTACTCGGCAATTGGGCAGGATTTCTTCTGACAAGCAACTCAGGAGGACATTTCTCGGCTGGAACTGTCGCTGGGGCTGCCTCTGCCACGACTCGCTCCACACTCGCCGGCAGTGACAGCCCCAGCGACAGTACCTGAGTCGCTTGTCAGAAGAAGTCCTGCCCAGTTGTCGAGTACTAATGATGCCATACTCGAGGGCACCAGCAGGTTGTGCCTCAGGGTGAGTGAACCCTACAACGACTACTACGACAACTGCTTCACCGCTCCAGAGACTGTACCCTGTTACGTCAGAGCTCAGCTGCAGTCATGTTGCAGTAACTGTCAAGACGCAGGAAGGCGTGTAGTGATGCACATCGACGCTCACTGCCTTAGACCACAATGTTTAGCACACCACCTTTTTTTCTTCCCTCCCTGTAGGAAGTTTTTTTTTTTTTTTTTGATGACTATGTATGTATATGCACATGTTTTCATTCTGTGCTCTGAGCCCTGTTCCTGCAAGAGAGAGACTGACTGAGTCATTGTCGAGGACGACCATGGTGGTGCGTGGCCGACCGAATGTAGACAGCCTGTACTGTCTGCATAGACAGCCTATGCTGTCTGCCAACTGAGTTCATATTTGGCGCCATGCTCGTGCTGCCACCTGTTGGCCTCTCAGTGAGCATACCACTTTAAAGGGCATCACCATCCCTCTCACTCTGGCAGCCAAGCTCTCTCAGTCAACAGGCCTACTCTTCTCTCCCTCGCTGGCATGGCCCCTTGGGTCCATGGGCACAAACACACTGCCTGTGTACCCAGATTTCGCAAATAAAGAAGCCTCCGAAGCATTATCATTGAACCCCACCTGCAACAACGTGACAATAACATTGAACCCCACCTGCAACAACGTGACAATAACACTGAACCCCACCTGCAACGTGACAATAACATTGAACCCCACCTGCAACGTGACAATAACATTGAACCCCACCTGCAACAACGTGACAATAACATTGAAC
Source organism: Cherax quadricarinatus (assembly GCF_038502225.1). NCBI lineage: Eukaryota > Metazoa > Arthropoda > Malacostraca > Decapoda > Parastacidae > Cherax > Cherax quadricarinatus. The sequence continues at coordinate 23,283,619 of NC_091338.1, forward strand.
CCCACCTGTAACAACGTGACAATAACATTGAACCCCACCTGCAACAACGTGACAATAACACTGAACCCCACCTGCAACGTGACAATAACATTGAACCCCACCTGCAACGTGACAACATTGAACCCCACCTGCAACAACGTGACAATAACATTGAACCCCACTTGTAACAACGTGACAATAACATTGAACCCCACCTGCAACAACGTGACAATAACATTGAACCCCACCTGTAACAACGTGACAATAACATTGAACCCCACCTGTAACAACGTGACAGTAACATTGAACCCCACCTGCAACAACGTGACAATAACATTGAACCCCACCTGTAACAACGTGACAATAACATTGAACCCCACCTGCAACAACGTGACAATAACATTGAACCCCACCTGCAACAACGTGACAATAACATTGACGAAAACGTGACACTTGAATCACGTGGCACTTATTCGATATCAATGTAAATAGTTCAGATTTAAGCACCTCAGTCGAGTTTAAGAGAATAGCCCAGGAGCTGTAGCTCATCTCTCAAAAGCTCACGTATAATATTTATGATCAATAATTCGTATTTAAACGAAGCATTCACTCATACAGATAAGCACAACACTTACGTCACACAAATCACCATCATTACGAATATGCAACGATATAGAATGAAATTCAAACTCTTGCATTTAATAAATATGGATGTGTCTAATTTCCGTTGAAAGGCAGTACTGATAAGAGTGCCACGCCACATGAGTCATTACTACCAACAATACCACTACCACAATTACCACTATCTTCTCACATCCACCACCACTACCAACGACACGACCCTTATTACCACTTGCTCACAGCCACCACTACTACCAACACTATAACTATCACTTTACCCACTGCTTGCCCACAGTCTCCACCTCCACTATCCTCACTAAAATTTATGGACTCGGAGCAGATATTTCACTTATTGCTGCCACACAAGGTGGCAAAGATGTATGACACTGGTATTATATACTCATAAGAAAGTTAACACGCTCGCTTGACCTCGCGAATCTTCAGCTCACCTGACATCACTAACCTTCAGCTCACCTGACCTCACTAGCCTTCAGATCACCTGACCTCACTAACCTTCAGGTCACCTGACCTCACTAACCTTCAGCTCACCTGACCTCACTAACCTTCAGCTCACCTGACCTCACTAACCTTCAGCTCACCTGACCTCACTAACCTTCAGGTCACCTGACCTCACTAACCTTCAGCTCACCTGACCTCACTAACCTTCAGCTCACCTGGCCTCACTAACCTTCAGCTCACCTGACCTCACTAACCTTCAGCTCACCTGACCTCACTAACCTTCAGCTCACCTGACCTCACTAACCTTCAGCTCACCTGGCCTCACTAACCTTCAGCTCACCTGACCTCACTAACCTTCAGCTCACCTGACCTCACTAACCTTCAGCTCACCCGACCTCACTAACCTTCAGCTCACCTGACCTCACTAACCTTCAGCTCACCTGACCTCACTAACCTTCAGCTCACCTGACCTCACTAGCCTTCAGATCACCTGACCTCACTAAGCTTCAGGTCACCTGACCTCACTAACCTTCAGCTCACCTGACCTCACTAGCCTTCAGCTCAATGATAACAATTCTGTATATATGATGCCTCGGCCTTTGAAAACCGAATCGTATCGCTAATGTTTTACTGGAAGATATTTAACGTCCATACTATTTTTAAGCATAAAAATTGCAAATGTATCCCTAGACGCTTCAGTGAAACTCTGCAGAGTTTTGTGAGAGGAGGAAACACCAGAGTTGAATATCGAGTCTCTTAAGGATTATCTAATCTATTCCTGGATACTTGGAATAAGCCGTATATCATTAATGCTAGAGCACTGGTAATGCATGAACCCTTTCAATGAGCCAACGTTAAAAAGTTAATACCGATCGGATGAAACATTCTCAAGTTATATACGAATTTTTGGTATAAGGAAAAAAAATTAAGTAAAAATTCAGACAATTTAAATCCCTTCCTGGATACCTAATTAAAAATAATAAAAGCACTTTCCTGTATGGCTATTGTGTTTAAAATCATTTGAGAAATAAAATTTTGATTTACAAAATTTACTTAGTGCTGCAGTGTAGACATTGTTGGTGTAATAATCTCACCTGCATTGACATCCTGTAATATACATGTTAAGCTTTCATGTTGTCCTAAAATAGGATATTACAAAATCTTGGGAATCTGAACATATTTCACTCTAATCTTAATTACATACTTAAATGGGTCAGAAACCTTTTTCAAGGCCATAAAATGTGAATATTTTACCCGAAAGTAACAGCCCAGTGAAATACAATATCGTTGTGTATATTGGTATTTTGATAACCTCTATGATTATTTTCCAACCTAGGCACGAGGGAGCACTGGCTGCCAACAGGTTCAGATACCTACATAAACAAGATCAGGGAACTGGTTGGGCTTGAACCCATGGCAAGCGAGTCCTAAAAGTCACAGGCCAGTGCGTTAACCACTCCATCAGCTGACTTTAGGAAGACTCGTCCATCTAGGTATATTTCTATTCACCATAACGAAGTTAGTACGGGCCACTACTGTGACCACAAAGGCAAGTTATTCCAGATGAATGTTACACCAGCGTGGTAGTGGTGAACTCTAGCTCAAGTCCCCTCAAAGTCGCCATCATGACTCAAAAAATCACACCATTGAAATAGATTGAAATCGTGTTATTACAATTTCGTAGGTCATGATAACTACATAGCGAGGACGGTTATTAAATACCTGTTTTTATGTTATGAGGCTAAGCTCTAGGTCCCTCATGTTTAATGTACTTACAAGGTGGCACAGTATCATTTTACCCATGGTCTACTACTGCCTGCACAACCACGGCTGCTGTCATCACTACTGCCTGCACAACCACGGCTTTCACTATTGTCTGCACAACCACGGCTGCTGTCATCACTACTGTCTGCACAACCACGGCTACTGTCATCACTACTGTCTGCACAACCACGGCTACTTTCATAAAAACTGTCTTCACAACCACGGCTACTGTCATCACAGCTGCCTTAATCAGGACTACTGTCATCACTACTGCCTACACAACCACGGCTACTGCCATCACTACTGTCTGCACAACCACGGCTGCTGTCATCACTACTGCCTGCACAACCACGGCTATCACTACTGTCTGCACAACCACGGCTGCTATCACTACTGCGTGCACAACCACGGCTACTGTCATCACTACTATCTGCACAACCACGGCTGTCATCACTACTGCCTGCACAACCACGGCTGTCATCACTACTGTCTGCAAAACCACGGCTGCTGTCATCACTACTGCCTGCGCAACCACGGCTACTGTCATCACTACTGTCTGCACAACCACGGCTGCTGTCATCACTACTGCTTGCACAACCACGGTTACTTTCGTAACTATCTTCACAACCACGGCTACGGTCATCACAGCTGCCTTAATCAGGACAACTGTCATCACTACTGCCTGCACAACCACGGCTGGGATCAGTACTGCCTGCACAACCACGGCTGCTGTCATCACTACTGCCTGCACAACCACGGCTTTCACTATTGTCTGCACAACCACGGCTGCTGTCATCACTACTGTCTGCACAACCACGGCTACTGTCATCACTACTGTCTGCACAACCACGGCTACTTTCATAAAAACTGTCTTCACAACCACGGCTACTGTCATCACAGCTGCCTTAATCAGGACTACTGTCATCACTACTGCCTACACAACCACGGCTGCTGTCATCACTACTGCCTGCACAACCACGGCTATCACTACTGTCTGCACAACCACGGCTATCACTACTGCGTGCACAACCACGGCTACTGTCATCACTACTGTCTGCACAACCACGGCTGTCATCACTACTGCCTGCACAACCACGGCTGTCATCACTACTGTCTGCAAAACCACGGCTGCTGTCATCACTACTGCCTGCGCAACCACGGCTACTGTCATCACTACTGTCTGCACAACCACGGCTGCTGTCATCACTACTGCTTGCACAACCACGGTTACTTTCGTAACTATCTTCACAACCACGGCTACGGTCATCACAGCTGCCTTAATCAGGACAACTGTCATCACTACTGCCTGCACAACCACGGCTGGGATCAGTACTGCCTGCACAACCACGGCTGCTGTCATCACTACTGCCTGCACAACCACGGCTTTCACTATTGTCTGCACAACCACGGCTGCTGTCATCACTACTGTCTGCACAACCACGGCTACTGTCATCACTACTGTCTGCACAACCACGGCTACTTTCATAAAAACTGTCTTCACAACCACGGCTACTGTCATCACAGCTGCCTTAATCAGGACTACTGTCATCACTACTGCCTACACAACCACGGCTACTGCCATCACTACTGTCTGCACAACCACGGCTGCTGTCATCACTACTGCCTGCACAACCACGGCTATCACTACTGTCTGCACAACCACGGCTGCTATCACTACTGCGTGCACAACCACGGCTACTGTCATCACTACTGTCTGCACAACCACGGCTGTCATCACTACTGCCTGCACAACCACGGCTGTCATCACTACTGTCTGCAAAACCACGGCTGCTGTCATCACTACTGCCTGCGCAACCACGGCTACTGTCATCACTACTGTCTGCACAACCACGGCTGCTGTCATCACTACTGCTTGCACAACCACGGTTACTTTCGTAACTATCTTCACAACCACGGCTACGGTCATCACAGCTGCCTTAATCAGGACAACTGTCATCACTACTGCCTGCACAACCACGGCTGGGATCAGTACTGCCTGCACAACCACGGCTGCTGTCATCACTACTGCCTGCATAAACACGGCTGTCATCACAACTGCCTTCACAACTACGGCTGTCATCACTACTGCCTGCACAACTACGGCTACCGCCATCACTACTGCCTGCACAACTACGGCTACTGTCGTCACTACTGCCTGCACAACCATGGCTATTGTCATCACTACTGCCTGCACAACCACGGCTATCACTACTGTCTGCACAACCACGACTACCGTCGTCACTACTGCCTGCACAACCATGGCTATTGTCATCGCTACTGCCTGCACATCCACGGCTGTCATCACAACTGCCTTCACAACCACGGCTACTGCCATCATTACTGCCTTCAGAACCAGCACTTCTTGTCACGAACAGTGCCACAGTGATCACTATTTCCACTACCAAGTAACAGTCCTTACCCTGACCACCAAACAACACTACCATCTACCACCACCAAACACCAACCACCACCACCACCACTACAATCAGCAACCAACATTCACCACAAATGGCTTTTCAACGTCATCAGTTGATGACGCTTTGATGTGGAGTAATGAACAGAGTGAAGAAGGGGGGTGGGTGGAGGGTGGCATCAAGCTTCGAGTGTTGACTCGAGTATGACTCAAGTATTTGCTCGAGGTAGTTGTCACTCGGTGATCACACAGCGACCACTATGCTCTTACCTTTGATCGATGTACAGGTAATGGACAGTTTTACATATATAAACGCCCGGGATGTTTCCAGTATATCAGTGTTTTTGTGTGGAGGCAGTGGGTGGGCTGGGTGCATCTAGTGGGTGGGTTGGGTGGATCTAGTGGGTGGGTTGGGTGGATGCAGCGTGGGTGGGTTGAATAGATGCAGCGTGGGTGGGTTTGTATCTAGTAGGTGGGCAGGGTGTATCTAGTGGGTGGGTTTGGGTAAATGCAGAGTGGGTGGGTTTGGATGGATCTAGTAGGTGGGTTGGATAGATCTAGTGGGTGGGTTGGGTGGAAGCAGCGTGGGATGGTTTGGATCTAGTAGGTGGGCTGGGTGTATCTAGTTGGTGGGTTATGTGGATGCAGCGTGGGTAGGTTTGGGTGGATGCAGCGTGGGTGGATTTGGGTGGATGCAGCGTGGGTGAGTTTGGGTGGATGTAGTGGGTGGGTTGGTGGATCTAGTGAGGGGGATGGGTGGATGCAGTGGGAGGGGTGGATTGAAAAGAACACCATCACTGGTATGTGATGTGAATTTGATGGAGTGTTATGGTATGGGTGTGATGGTGTGGGTGTGATGGTGTGGGTGTGATGGTGTGGGTGTGATGGTGTGGGTGTGATGGTGGGGGTGTGATGGTGTGGGTGTGATGGTGGGGGTGTGATGGTGTGGGTGTGATGGTGTGGGTGTGATGGTGTGGGTGTGATGGTGTGGGTGTGATGGTGTGGGTGTGATGGTGGGGGTGTGATGGTGTGGGTGTGATGGTGTGGGTGTTATGGTGTGGATGTGATGGTGTGGGTGTGATGGTGGGGGTGTGATGGTGTGGGTGTGATGGTGTGGGTGTGAGTGTGATGGTGTGGGTGTGATGGTGGGGGTGTGATGGTGTGGGTGTGATGGTGTGGGTGTGATGGTGGGGGGGTGATGGTGGGGGTGTGATGGTGTGGGTGTGATGGTGTGGGTGTGATGGTATGGGTGTGATGGTGTGGGTGTGATGGTGTGGGTGTGATGGTGTGGGTGTGATGGTGTGGGTGTGATGGTGTGGGTGTGATGGTGTGGGTGTGATGGTGGGGGTGTGATGGTGTGGGTGTGATGGTGTGGGTGTGATGGTGTGGATGTGATGGTGTGGGTGTGATGGTGTGGGTGTGATGGTGTGGGTGTGATGGTGTGGGTGTGATGGTGTGGGTGTGATGGTGTGGGTGTGATGGTGTGGGTGTGATGGTGTGGGTGTGATGGTGTGGGTGTGATGGTGTGGGTGTGATGGTGTGGGTGTGATGGTGTGGGTGTGATGGTGTGGGTGTGATGGTGGGGGTGTGATGGTGTGGGTGTGATGGTGTGGGTGTGATGGTGGGGGTGTGATGGTGGGGATGTGATGGTGTGGGTGTGATGGTGTGGGTGTGATGGTGTGGGTGTGATGGTGTGGGTGTGATGGTGTGGGTGTGATGGTGGGGGTGTGATGGTGGGGGTGTTATGGTATGGGTGTGATGGTGTGGGTGTGATGGTGTGGGTGTGATGGTGTGGGTGTGATGGTGGGGGTGTGATGGTGTGGGTGTGATGGTGTGGATGTGATGGTGTGGATGTGATGGTGTGGGTGTGATGGTGGGGGTGTGATGGTGTGGGTGTGATGGTGTGGGTGTGATGGTGTGGGTGTGATGGTGTGGGTGTGATGGTGGGGGTGTGATGGTGTGGGTGTGATGGTGTGGGTGTGATGGTGTGGATGTGATGGTGTGGGTGTGATGGTGGGGGTGTGATGGTGTGGGTGTCACGATGGTGTTCTCACCTATTTGTGGTTGCAGAGGTCGTGATGAAGGTTTGAGTGGGTGTGATAGTGACTGTCATGATGGTGTGATGGTGATGTGGGTGTGAGGATGAGAATGCCAAGATAAGGGAGCGATGGTGTGAATGTGTTGGTGTGGAGTGATCGTGTAGCGTGATGTGAGGGTGTGATGTGAGTGTGATGGTGTGGGTATGATGGTGTGGGTATGATGATGTGGGTATGACTACATTATGACTTACATTAATGTTAATGTAAAAAAATTTAATTTTGCACCAAAAGGAACTTAGAAAACTTAACTAACCTTATTATAACAAGAACAATTTATTTTAGCCTAACCCAGCTAAATATATTTTAGATTTGTTTACAATAATTTAATACTAAACAAACACAGTGAAATATATTTTTTTCGTTAGGTTCAGAATGATTTTGGCGAAATTATTGCATACACAAATTTTCACTTGACCTATATGGCATGATGAGCGTTGCTATTTAAGCCAAGATCGCAAGTTCTGCCTATTCGGCACGACATTATATATATATATATATATATATATATATATATATATATATATATATATACATATATATATATATATATATATATATATATATATATATATATATATATATATGTCGTGCCGAATAGGCAGAATTTGCGATCTTGGCTTAAATAGCAAAGCTTATCTTGCCATATAGGACAAGTGAAAATTTGTGTATGCAATAATTTCGCCAAAATCATTCTGAACCTAACGAAAAAAATATATTTCACTGTGTTTGTTTAGTATTAAATTTCTGTAAACAAATCTAAAATATATTTAGTTGGGTTAGGCTAAAATAAATTGTTCTTGTTATTATAAGGTTAGGTAAATTTTCTAAGATTCTTTTGGTGCAAAATTAAATTTTTTTTCATTAACATTAATGAAAAAATATATCTTTAAAGGTATAAGAGAAAATTTTAAAAAGGACTTAATTTTAAATGAGTTCTTGCTAATTGACCAGTTTTACATATTCGGCACGACATATATATATATATATATATATATATATATATATATATATATATATATATATATATATATATGTATATATATATATATATATATATATATATATATAATGTATATATATATATATATATATATATATATATATATATATATATATATATATATATATATATATGTGTATATATATATTTTTATTATTTTTTTTATTATCACACTGGCCGATTCCCACCAAGGCAGGGTGGCCCGAAAAAGAAAAACTTTCACCATCATTCACTCCATCACTGTCTTGCCAGAAGGGTGCTTTACACTACAGTTTTTAAACTGCAACATTAACACCCCTCCTTCAGAGTGCAGGCACTGTACTTCCCATCTCCAGGACTCAAGTCCGGCCTGCCGGTTTCCCTGAATCCCTTCATAAATGTTACTTTGCTCACACTCCAACAGCACGTCAAGTATTAAAAACCATTTGTCTCCATTCACTCCTATCAAACACGCTCACGCATGCCTGCTGGAAGTCCAAGCCCCTCGCACACAAAACCTCCCTTACCCCCTCCCTCCAACCCTTCCTAGGCCGACCCCTACCCCGCCTTCCTTCCACTACAGACTGATACACTCTTGAAGTCATTCTGTTTCGCTCCATTCTCTCTACATGTCCGAACCACCTCAACAACCCTTCCTCAGCCCTCTGGACAACAGTTTTGGTAATCCCGCACCTCCTCCTAACTTCCAAACTACGAATTCTCTGCATTATATTCACACCACACATTGCCCTCAGACATGACATCTCCACTGCCTCCAGCCTTCTCCTCGCTGCAACATTCATCACCCACGCTTCACACCCATATAAGAGCGTTGGTAAAACTATACTCTCATACATTCCCCTCTTTGCCTCCAAGGACAAAGTTCTTTGTCTCCACAGACTCCTAAGTGCACCACTCACTCTTTTTCCCTCATCAATTCTATGATTCACCTCATCTTTCATAGACCCATCCGCTGACACGTCCACTCCCAAATATCTGAATACGTTCACCTCCTCCATACTCTCTCCCTCCAATCTGATATTCAATCTTTCATCACCTAATCTTTTTGTTATCCTCATAACCTTACTCTTTCCTGTATTCACCTTTAATTTTCTTCTTTTGCACACCCTACCAAATTCATCCACCAATCTCTGCAACTTCTCTTCAGAATCTCCCAAGAGCACAGTGTCATCAGCAAAGAGCAGCTGTGACAACTCCCACTTTGTGTGTGATTCTTTATCTTTTAACTCCACGCCTCTTGCCAAGACCCTCGCATTTACTTCTCTTACAACCCCATCTATAAATATATTAAACAACCACGGTGACATCACACATCCTTGTCTAAGGCCTACTTTTACTGGGAAAAAATTTCCCTCTTTCCTACATACTCTAACTTGAGCCTCACTATCCTTGTAAAAACTCTTCACTGCTTTCAGTAACCTACCTCCTACACCATACACTTGCAACATCTGCCACATTGCCCCCCTATCCACCCTGTCATACGCCTTTTCCAAATCCATAAATGCCACAAAGACCTCTTTAGCCTTATCTAAATACTGTTCACTTATATGTTTCACTGTAAACACCTGGTCCACACACCCCCTACCTTTCCTAAAGCCTCCTTGTTCATCTGCTATCCTATTCTCCGTCTTACTCTTAATTCTTTCAATTATAACTCTACCATACACTTTACCAGGTACACTCAACAGACTTATCCCCCTATAATTTTTGCACTCTCTTTTATCCCCTTTGCCTTTATACAAAGGAACTATGCATGCTCTCTGCCAATCCCTAGGTACCTTACCCTCTTCCATACATTTATTAAATAATTGCACCAACCACTCCAAAACTATATCCCCACCTGCTTTTAACATTTCTATCTTTATCCCATCAATCCCGGCTGCCTTACCCCCTTTCATTTTACCTACTGCCTCACGAACTTCCCCCACACTCACAACTGGCTCTTCCTCACTCCTACAAGATGTTATTCCTCCTTGCCCTATACACGAAATCACAGCTTCCCTATCTTCATCAACATTTAACAATTCCTCAAAATATTCCCTCCATCTTCCCAATACCTCTAACTCTCCATTTAATAACTCTCCTCTCCTATTTTTAACTGACAAATCCATTTGTTCTCTAGGCTTTCTTAACTTGTTAATCTCACTCCAAAACTTTTTCTTATTTTCAACAAAATTTGTTGATAACATCTCACCCACTCTCTCATTTGCTCTCTTTTTACATTGCTTCACCACTCTCTTAACCTCTCTCTTTTTCTCCATATACTCTTCCCTCCTTGCATCACTTCTACTTTGTAAAAACTTCTCATATGCTAACTTTTTCTCCCTTACTACTCTCTTTACATCATCATTCCACCAATCGCTCCTCTTCCCTCCTGCACCCACTTTCCTGTAACCACAAACTTCTGCTGAACACTCTAACACTACATTTTTAAACCTACCCCATACCTCTTCGACCCCATTGCCTATGCTCTCATTAGCCCATCTATCCTCCAATAGCTGTTTATATCTTACCCTAACTGCCTCCTCTTTTAGTTTATAAACCTTCACCTCTCTCTTCCCTGATGCTTCTATTCTCCTTGTATCCCATCTACCTTTTACTCTCAGTGTAGCTACAACTAGAAAGTGATCTGATATATCTGTGGCCCCTCTATAAACATGTACATCCTGAAGTCTACTCAACAGTCTTTTATCTACCAATACATAATCCAACAAACTACTGTCATTTCGCCCTACATCATATCGTGTATACTTATTTATCCTCTTTTTCTTAAAATATGTATTACCTATAACTAAACCCCTTTCTATACAAAGTTCAATCAAAGGGCTCCCATTATCATTTACACCTGGCACCCCAAACTTACCTACCACACCCTCTCTAAAAGTTTCTCCTACTTTAGCATTCAGGTCCCCTACCACAATTACTCTCTCACTTGGTTCAAAGGCTCCTATACATTCACTTAACATCTCCCAAAATCTCTCTCTCTCCTCTGCATTCCTCTCTTCTCCAGGTGCATACACGCTTATTATAACCCACTTCTCGCATCCAACCTTTACTTTAATCCACATAATTCTTGAATTTACACATTCATATTCTCTTTTCTCCTTCCATAACTGATCATTTAACATTACTGCTACCCCTTCCTTTGCTCTAACTCTCTCAGATACTCCAGATTTAATCCCATTTATTTCCCCCCACTGAAACTCTCCTACCCCCTTCAGCTTTGTTTCGCTTAGGGCCAGGACATCCAACTTCTTTTCATTCATAACATCAGCAATCATCTGTTTCTTGTCATCCGCACTACATCCACGCACATTTAAGCAACCCAGTTTTATAAAGTTTTTCTTCTTCTCTTTTTTTAGTAAATGTATACAGGAGAAGGGGTTACTAGCCCATTGCTCCCGGCATTTTAGTCGCCTCATACGACACGCATGGCTTACGGAGGAAAGATTCTTTTTCCACTTCCCCATGGACAATAGAAGAAATAAAAAAGAACAAGAGCTATTTAGAAAAAGGAGAAAAACCTAGATGTATGTATATATATATATGCATGTGCGTGTCTGTGAAGTGTGACCAAAGTGTAAGTAGGAGTAGCAAGATATCCCTGTTATCTTAGCGTGTTTATGAGACAGAAAAAGAAACCAGCAATCCTACCATCATGCAAAACAGTTACAGGTTTTTGTTTCACAGTCATCTGGCAGGACGGTAGTACTTCCCTGGGTGGTTGCTGTCTACCAACCTATATATATATATATATATATATATATATGTGTATATATATATATATATATATATATATATATATATATATATATATATATATATATATATATATATATATGTGTATATATATATATATATATATATATATATATATATATATATATATATATATATATATATATATATATATACACATATATATATATATATATATATATATATAGGTTGGTAGACAGCAACCACCCAGGGAAGTACTACCGTCCTGCCAGATGACTGTGAAACAAAAACCTGTAACTGTTTTGCATGATGGTAGGATTGCAGGAGGGAAGAGGAGCGATTGGTGGAATGATGATGTAAAGAGAGTAGTAAGGGAGAAAAAGTTAGCATATGAGAAGTTTTTACAAAGTAGAAGTGATGCAAGGAGGGAAGAGTATATGGAGAAAAAGAGAGAAGTTAAGAGAGTGGTGAAGCAATGTAAAAAGAGAGCAAATGAGAGAGTGGGTGAGATGTTATCAACAAATTTTGTTGAAAATAAGAAAAAGTTTTGGAGTGAGATTAACAAGTTAAGAAAGCCTAGAGAACAAATGGATTTGTCAGTTAAAAATAGGAAAGGAGAGTTATTAAATGGAGAGTTAGAGGTATTGGGAAGATGGAAGGAATATTTTGAGGAATTGTTAAATGTTGATGAAGATAGGGAAGCTGTGATTTCGTGTATAGGGCAAGGAGGAATAACATCTTGTAGGAGTGAGGAAGAGCCAGTTGTGAGTGTGGGGGAAGTTCGTGAGGCAGTAGGTAAAATGAAAGGGGGTAAGGCAGCCGGGATTGATGGGATAAAGATAGAAATGTTAAAAGCAGGTGGGGATATAGTTTTGGAGTGGTTGGTGCAATTATTTAATAAATGTATGGAAGAGGGTAAGGTACCTAGGGATTGGCAGAGAGCATGCATAGTTCCTTTGTATAAAGGCAAAGGGGATAAAAGAGAGTGCAAAAATTATAGGGGGATAAGTCTGTTGAGTGTACCTGGTAAAGTGTATGGTAGAGTTATAATTGAAAGAATTAAGAGTAAGACGGAGAATAGGATAGCAGATGAACAAGGAGGCTTTAGGAAAGGTAGGGGGTGTGTGGACCAGGTGTTTACAGTGAAACATATAAGTGAACAGTATTTAGATAAGGCTAAAGAGGTCTTTGTGGCATTTATGGATTTGGAAAAGGCGTATGACAGGGTGGATAGGGGGGCAATGTGGCAGATGTTGCAAGTGTATGGTGTAGGAGGTAGGTTACTGAAAGCAGTGAAGAGTTTTTACGAGGATAGTGAGGCTCAAGTTAGAGTATGTAGGAAAGAGGGAAATTTTTTCCCAGTAAAAGTAGGCCTTAGACAAGGATGTGTGATGTCACCGTGGTTGTTTAATATATTTATAGATGGGGTTGTAAGAGAAGTAAATGCGAGGGTCTTGGCAAGAGGCGTGGAGTTAAAAGATAAAGAATCACACACAAAGTGGGAGTTGTCACAGCTGCTCTTTGCTGATGACACTGTGCTCTTGGGAGATTCTGAAGAGAAGTTGCAGAGATTGGTGGATGAATTTGGTAGGGTGTGCAAAAGAAGAAAATTAAAGGTGAATACAGGAAAGAGTAAGGTTATGAGGATAACAAAAAGATTAGGTGATGAAAGATTGAATATCAGATTGGAGGGAGAGAGTATGGAGGAGGTGAACGTATTCAGATATTTGGGAGTGGACGTGTCAGCGGATGGGTCTATGAAAGATGAGGTGAATCATAGAATTGATGAGGGAAAAAGAGTGAGTGGTGCACTTAGGAGTCTGTGGAGACAAAGAACTTTGTCCTTGGAGGCAAAGAGGGGAATGTATGAGAGTATAGTTTTACCAACGCTCTTATATGGGTGTGAAGCGTGGGTGATGAATGTTGCAGCGAGGAGAAGGCTGGAGGCAGTGGAGATGTCATGTCTGAGGGCAATGTGTGGTGTGAATATAATGCAGAGAATTCGTAGTTTGGAAGTTAGGAGGAGGTGCGGGATTACCAAAACTGTTGTCCAGAGGGCTGAGGAAGGGTTGTTGAGGTGGTTCGGACATGTAGAGAGAATGGAGCGAAACAGAATGACTTCAAGAGTGTATCAGTCTGTAGTGGAAGGAAGGCGGGGTAGGGGTCGGCCTAGGAAGGGTTGGAGGGAGGGGGTAAAGGAGGTTTTGTGTGCGAGGGGCTTGGACTTCCAGCAGGCATGCGTGAGCGTGTTGATAGGAGTGAATGGAGACAAATGGTTTTTAATACTTGACGTGCTGTTGGAGTGTGAGCAAAGTAACATTTATGAAGGGATTCAGGGAAACCGGCAGGCCGGACTTGAGTCCTGGAGATGGGAAGTACAGTGCCTGCACTCTGAAGGAGGGGTGTTAATGTTGCAGTTTAAAAACTGTAGTGTAAAGCACCCTTCTGGCAAGACAGTGATGGAGTGAATGATGGTGAAAGTTTTTCTTTTTCGGGCCACCCTGCCTTGGTGGGAATCGGCCGGTGTGATAATAAAAAAAATAAATATATATATGTATGTATATATATATACGTATATATATATATATATATATATATATATATATATATATATATATATACGTGTATATATATATATATATATATATATATATATATATATGTGTATATATATATATATATATATATATATATATATATATATATATATATATATATATATATATGTGTGTGTATATATATATATATATATATATATATATATATATATATATATATACGAACATCGAAAATGGTATACAATACCGACAGGTTGGTAGGTAAGACACATAGGCAACAGTTAGGCAACTTTATTCCAAAACGTTTCGCCTACACAGTAGGCTTCTTCAGTCGAATACAGAAAGTAGGCAGGAACAGTAGAGATGTGAAGACGATGTAATCAGTCCATCACCCTTGAAGTCGTAGAATTTGAGGTTGTCAGTCCCTCGGCCTGGAGAAGTTCAGTTCCATAGTCAGGAACTGAACTTCTCCAGGCCGAGGGACTGACCACCTCAAATTCTACGACTTCAAGGGTGATGGACTGATTACATCGTCTTTACATCTCTACTGTTCCTGCCTACTTTCTGTATTCGACTGAAGAAGCCTACTGTGTAGGCGAAACGTTTCGGAATAAAGTTGCCTAACTGTTGCCTATGTGTCTTACCTACTATATATATATATATATATATATATATATATATATATATATATATATATATATATATATACAATGATCTCTGGCTGAAGGAGACTCTAACCTACGAACCTTGGAACAAGGTACGCAGTGCTATACCATTCTCACCACACTGGACAATACCTTGGCGTCCAGCTTGCGCTAGACATTGATCCAAAGCAGCCAGCTTTTAATATCATCCCCTGCATGCATCAGCCTTACTAGAGATTTTAACAATGGAAGGAATTCGCAAGAGCAGGCGAAATATACACGGCCAGAGATCAGTGTTTGTGTATATTTCGCCTGCTCTTGCGAATTCCTTGCATTGTTAAAATCTCTAATAAGGCTGATGCATGCAGGGGATGAGATGAAAAGCTGTAAGCCTACTCCCTGAAAGCTGGCTGCCTTGGATCAAAGTCTAGCTCAAGCTGGACGCCAAGTTATTGGTCCAGTGTGGTGAGAATGGTATAGCACTGCGTACCTTGTTCCAAGGTTCGTAGGTTCGAGTCTCCGTCAGCCAGAGATCAGTGCTTGTGTATATTTCGCCTGATCTTGCGAATTCCTTGCATATATATATATATATATATATATATATATATATATATATATATATATATATATATATATATATATATATATATATATATATATATATATATCGTGCCGAATAGGCAGAACTTGCCATCTTGGCTTAAATAGCAACGCTCATCTTGCCATATAGGACAAGCGAAAATTTGTGTATGCAATAATTTCGCCAAAATCATTCTGAACCTAACGAAAAAAATATATTTGATTGTGTTTGTTTAGTACTAAATTATTGTAAACGTACTTAAAATATATTTAGCTGGGTTAGACTAAAATAAATTACTCTTGTTATAATAAGGTTAGGTAAGCTTTCTAAGGTTCTTTTGGTGTAAAATTAAAAAATTTTACATTAACATTAATGAAAAAAAATATATCTTTAAACGTATAAGAGAAAATTTTAGAAAGAACTTAATTTTAAATGAGTTCTTGCTAATTGACCAGTTTTACATCTTCGGCACGACATATATATATATATATATATATATATATATATATATATATATATATATATATATATATATATATATATATATATATATATATATATATATATATATATATATTTGTGTTTGTGAGTTCTCTAAATGTTATGTGACGTGATAACATTTTTCTTAGCATTAATTTATATCATGTAAATGTAACAGAAAAAAAGTTAATGCCAGATTAACTACTGTCACCATGGCAACCTCTCCGCCCCATTTTATATTCCATGAAATATTTAAAAATACTGCCTCAGTGATAATTTTTTTAGTTATTATTGCAACTGAAACTGAAGGAAAAACTTTGCATTTTAGTAGCATAATTTGCATACGAAAGCACTGAGCAGCGACACTAGGTGTGATGAACCATATAGTGTGTGTTATGTGTTGGCTACACTGTGTGATCGTACAGTGTGTGTTGGCTACACTGTGATCGTACAGTGTGTGGTGTGTGTTGGCTACGCTGTGTGATCATACAGTGTGTGTTGTGTGATGGCTACACTGTGTGATCGTACAGTGTGTGTTGGCTACACTGTGATCATACAGTGTGTGTTGTGTGTTGGCTACACTGTGTGATCATACAGTGTGTGTTGTGTGTTGGCTACACTGGGATCATACAGTGTGTGTTGTGTGTTGGCTACACTGTGATCATACAGTGTGTGTCATATGTTGGCTACACTGTGTGATAGTACAGTGTGTGTGTGTTGGCTACACTGTGATCGTACAGTGTGTGTGTTGTGTGTTGGCTACACTGTGTGATCATACAGTGTGTATTGTGTGTTGGCTACACTGTGTGATCATAGTGTGTGTGTGTTGTGTGTTGGCTACACTGTGTGATCATACAGTGTGTATGTGTTGGCTACACTGTGATCATGCAGTATGTGTTGTGTTGGCTACACTGTGCGATCATACAGTGTATGTTGTGTCTTGGCTACACTGTGTGGTCGTAGTGTTGTGTTGGCTACACTGTGTGATAATACAGTGTGTTCATACAGTGTGTGTTGGCTACACTGTGTGATCATACAGTGTATGTTGTGTGTTGGCTACACTGTGTGATCATACAGTGTGTGTTGTGTGTTGGCTACACTGTGATAATACAGTGTGTGTTGTGTGTTGGCTACACTGTGTGATCATGCAGTGTATGTTGTGTCTTGGCTACACTGTGTGATCATACAGTGTATGTTGTGTGTTGGCTACACTGTGTGATAATACAGTGTGTGTTGTGTGTTGGCTACACTGTGATAATACAGTGTGTGTTGTGTGTTGGCTACACTGTGATAATACAGTGTGTGTTGTGTGTTGGCTACACTGTGTGATCATGCAGTGTATGTTGTGTCTTGGCTACACTGTGTGATCATGCAGTGTATGTTGTGTCTTGGCTACACTGTGTGATCATACAGTGTATGTTGTGTGTTGGCTACACTGTGTGATCATACAGTGTATGTTGTGTCTTGGCTACACTGTGTGATCATACAGTGTATGTTGTGTGTTGGCTACACTGTGTGATCATGCAGTGTATGTTGTGTCTTGGCTACACTGTGTGATCATGCAGTGTATGTTGTGTCTTGGCTACACTGTGTGATCATACAGTGTGTGTTATGTGTTGGCTATACTGTGTGATCATACAATGTGTGTTGTGTGTTGGCTACACTGTGTGATCATACAATGTGTGTTGTGTGTTGGCTACACTGTGTGATCATACAATGTGTGTTGTGTGTTGGCTACACTGTGTGATCATACAGTATGCGTCGTGTAGTAGCTACACTGTGTGATCATACAGTATGCGTCGTGTAGTAGCTACACTGTGTGATCATACAGTATGTGTCGTGTAGTAGCTACACTGTGTGATCATACAGTATGTGTCGTGTAGTAGCTACACTGTGTGATCATACAGTATGTGTCGTGTAGTAGCTACACTGTGTGATCATACAGTATGTGTCGTGTAGTAGCTACACTGTGTGATCATACAGTATGCGTCGTGTAGTAGCTACACTGTGTGATCATACAGTATGTGTCGTGTAGTGGCTACACTGTGTGATCAACCATACTGTGTGTGTTATATAGTCACCTATTTGTATTCAGCTATTTGTGGTTGCCGGGGTCGTCGAATAACAGCTGTACCTTCCACTTCGTTGCTCGCTCCTAGAACCACTCTCTCCCTGCTCCAAGAGCTTTATCGTACCTCTTCTTAAAGCTATGTATAGATCCTGCGTCCACTACATCACTCTCCAGATTGGTCCACTTCCTGACACCTCTATGACTGAAGAAACACTTCCTAACATCCCTGTAACTCATCTAAGTTTTCAACTTCCAGTTGTGAATCCTTGTTGCTGTGTCCCATGACTTGAAACCTTCTGTCCCTATCCACCTTGTCAATTCCTCTCCGTATTTTATATGTCATTATCATGTCCTCCCAACCCTCCTGTCCTCCAGTGTCATCAGGCTGATTTCCCTTAAGGGTTACAAAATGGGTGTTAGCCTTACCGAGTCTTAACAATGCTCTTTTCTGTAATGTTGGAGATCGTAGTCAACCTCTTAACTGAGCTACTGCCAAAATTGTCTGTCCTTCTAGCCATCTTATCGAAGTATCCCTTATACCTTACATTCCTAACAGGAATCTTAGCCTTGGCTTTGTATTTGTTGATGCCTGCGCTTCATATTGGGCTAAATGCTCTAAATTTCAGAACACTAGTGGCTTGACCTGATCTTTGCCTACTCCTCTCCTTACTTCTCTTTTCCTGTATTTTCATTGCCTTTTCTGTCTTCTGCCTCGGTGGTTTCTATCCTACAGAAGCTTGTCTCGTGGGTCAGTAACTCAACTGCAGTGCTCTTCTTTACTACTATTACTACTACTACTATTACTACTACTACTACTACTACTACTACTATTACTACTACTACTACTACTACTACTACTACTACTACTACAGCTACTTTTTCATTACACTACCACAATTTTTCCTTAGTATTCCACTTATACTGTTTTTACCTTCTTATTGCCACCTCTACCTCTTCTACACTGCTACTTCTACAACCACCACCACCAGTTACTGCTATTACCACTACTGCTCTTACTACTAATACTATTTCTATTACTACTACTACCGCTATTACTACCACTAATATTACTACTACTATTACTACTGCTACTACCTCTTCTTCCACTACTATTACCCCTCCATCTTCTCCCGCCCCTTCTCGAATATATTCTGGTCATCTCTTCTCGCTTCAATATGGCTTGTCAGTGGTCCAAACCCGATCGAAACCTGGTCATTCCTTTCCTTCTCCTACGTGCAGGCTATGTGTATATTGTTCTAGCCACGGTATTGTAACTTTTGGTTCTCTTTGATCATTTCTGTTGATATCAGTAGTCGAGTCAACAATTACTTTACAGTACTTAACCACTTTGATACCGGCTATTGTCTTTGATAGCAGCAGAGCTGACAATTACTGTGTCAGATCATTTTGTGTCAGAGCTCAGATATGTGCCATACCGATCACTCGATAATTAACGTTGCTCCAGTAATACATTATTTTAAGTTATATGTTTAATAAGTAACAAAAAATATAATGTCTTCATTTGTACATGGGAACCAAAGCCTCGACACTCGCGATGACGTGTGGATACTACGACTTTCGGTTTGGCTAAATTACTTAATCATAATTCATCCCTAATTACTGCTAATTACCCTACACACACCTTAATTTTTCACTATATATTTTCTGTCACTCAGCCATACCTCCACCATACTGGTAAAATGAAAAACATAATAAAAATACTAGAGATGGGGTCGACCTCTAATGCAAAATGTGGGGACCCATAGCCTCGGAGAGGCAGGTAAAACTGCTTTGAGAAAAAAATATTTTGATTTTCCTCAGAAGCCATTTAAACTTTCCACTTCTACCAACCAATCTTCTATTAATACACAAATAAGAATATTTAATTTTGAAATAGGGTATACAAAGCATGTACAAAGATGTTGGTGTATACAATATATAAGGTATGAAGGATATATAACAAATTTAAATATATGCTTGTTAAAAATTACATAAATACTTTATCCAGCTCCTTAGATTAATATCAATAAATGTGTAACTCTAGAAAGGGAGATTTAGAGATTCAGATTTAGAGGTATTAAAATCTAATATAAGATTTCAGTAGTTTACCGAGATAAATCAGCTACAATACTGCAACATTACAAAACACTCAATGTATTTTGAATATATATTATACAAAGAGGCATTCTTCCTCACAACCCCCTTCGTTCCCCCCCCCCCCTCCTTAAAAAAAAGTCAATGTGAGAGCCAAGGGAGTCTACGAGTATCTTATTCTATCAATACTTTTTTCCAAACTCCTACTCTCCAGATTCCTTAAATATACAACATCTTAAGAACTAGTAAAACCTCAACTTAAAACAAAGAAAATTTTCCAGTATAAATAAAATAAGTTCATAAAATATGTTCATAAAAGGTTACCAAAGCGTCACGTGACAATTCGGTCATTACCCCCAGTACGGAATACTTTCATTCTCAGATCATACTAGTTGCAGCGTCACAAAGTCGCTCATTTGTATACAACTACTAAACACCTTAAATGATGTACTTGAAGTTTTGGCGGTAAAAACTGAAAAACCAAAACCTTGTCATTGTGGAAGTATACATGCCTCCAGATGCAACTTCCAGGCAATACCAGGAGCAGCTTTTGAAAATTGACCACTGTCTGGGAAAACTCCCAACTCCTGCCCCAAACATCTTGCTACTGGTAGATTTCAACTTAAGATACCTAAAATGGAGGAGTGTAGCAGATAATATTTTAGCAGAGACCACTCCAGGAGGCAGCTCAGATGAAAATTCACACACGCATGAGCTATTAAATCCCCGCACCAATATCATCTTAAACCAGCATATATTAGTGCCTACAAGACCAGAAAATATGCTGGACCTCATCTTCACTAACAACGACGATCTGATACGTAATATAACCGTATCAAAGACAATACACTCCTCAGATTACAACATAATAGAGGTACAGACATGTATGCACAGGGCTCCTCACTAGCAAAATGTGATCAGTCAATAACAAAAACATACAATGGGAACAAGTCAACCATGTCCTAAATGAAATAAACTGGGAAAGTATCCTAAACAACATGGATCCGAACCTTTGCCTAGAAAAAAATAAATTATGTGGTTGTTGAGATCTGCTCAAGGCACATTCCATTAAGAAAAAGAAAGAGAAGAAGTAAACTAGAGAGAGATGCTCCCTATACAGACGAAGGCGAAGATTCACAGAGTTGCTGAGAGAGGCCAATATATCTGAAATACGAAGGGAGGCACTGGTCATTGGAATAGCAAATATCGAACCTAAGCTGAAGGAATATTACGGGAAGAATCGCAGGAAGAACTAAAAGTCCTAAAGAAAATTAAAAAAAAAAATACTTCTCTTATGCCAAATCTAAAAGACAGACAACATCCAGTATTGGGCTCCTACTTAGGCGGGGACATACACGGATGACAGCCAAGAAATGGGATACAAAAGTGCCGATACGACTCAGTGTTCAGCGAGCCATTGTCCACACTAAGGGTCGTCAATCCAAATGAATTCTTTATGAACGAACCCCAAAACTGAGTCTCGTTCAAAAATCTCTGATATTACCCTAACACCACAAGACTTTGAAAAGGCAATGAATGACATGGCCATGCGCTCTGTCCCAGGCCCAGACTCATGGAACTCCTTGTTAATCAAGAACTGCAAGAAGCCTCTGTCATGTGCCTTCAGCAGTCTATGGAGAGGGAGCATGGACACAGGGGTCATCCTACACTCACTAAAAACAACAAACATAGCCCCACTCTACAAAAGTGGCAGTAAAGCAGTTTTAAAGAACTACAAACCGATAACACTAACATACCATATAAAATTCTTTGAAAGGGTTCTAAGAAGCAAGATCTCCAACCACCTAGATACCCATCAGTTACACAACCCAGGGCAACACGGGTTTAGAGCAGGTCGCTCCTGCCTGTCCCAGCTACTGGACCATTATGACAAGGTCCTGGATACTGTAGAGGATAAAAAAAATGCAGATGTAGTATACACAGACTTTACAAAAGCATTTAACAAGTGTGACCACGGCGCAATAGAGCACAAAATGCGTGATAAAGGAATAACAGGAAAAGTTGGAAGATGAATCTCTAACTTCCTGACAAACAGACACGAAGAGTAATAGTAAACAGATCAAAGTCTGAGGCAACTAAGTTGAAATGCTCTGTTCCACAAGGCACAGTACTCGCTCCCATCCTGTTCCTCATCCTCATATATGATATAGACAGATGTAAGCCATAGCTCTGTGTCTTCCTTTGCGGATGACATCCGGATTGCAAGACTCCAAGTGGACATCAACCAAATCTTCAAATGGGCCTCTCAAAACAATATGAAGTTCAGTTCAGAGAAATTTCAACTTCTCAGATATGGAAAACTTACGGAAATTGAAACTGTATCAAGGTATATAACAAATTCTAACCATACAAGAGAGCGAGAAAGTAATATGAAGAACATGGGAATGATAATGTTAGAGGATCTTGCCTTCAAAGACCATAACAACGTATCTACCCCATCTGTTAGAAAAATTATAGGATTTATAATGAAAACCTTCAAAACTAGGGACGCCAAGTCCATGATGATTCTCTTCAAATCGCTTGTTCTGTCTAGGCTGGAATACTGCTGTACACTAACTGCCCCCTTTAAGGCAGATGAAATTGCTGACCTGGAGAGTGTACAAAGAACTTTCACAGCACACGTAAGTACAATAAGACTCCTAAATTACTGGGAATGGTTGACGTCCCATGATTTGTATTCACTGGAACACAGGCGAGAGAGATACACGATAATATACACTCGGAAAATTCTAGAGGGATTAGTATCAAATTAGCAGGAGAAAAAAAAATCCCGTTGAAAGCAAAAGACTCAGCAGGAGATGCAACATTCCCCCAATGAAAAGCAGGGGGTCCACGAGTGCACTGAGAGACAACAAAATAAGTGTCAGGGGCCCAAGACTGTTCAACTGCCTCCCAGCATACGTAATGGAGAGTACCAATAGACTCCTGGCTGTCTTCAAGAACGCACTGGACAGGCACCAAATGTCAGTATCTGACGAGCCCGGGCTGTGGCTCATACGTCAGTTTGCGTGCGGCCAGCAGTAACAGCCTAGTTGATTAGACCCTGATCCACCACAAGGCCTAGTTTCAGACCGAGCCGCGGGGACGTTGACTCCCGAAACTCTCTCCAGGTAAACTCCAGGTAATTGCTATAGTGGTATAAACCTTGGTAATAAATACCGACAAGTTGGTTTAGAAAGACACGTAAGCAAACACTATAACATATTTATTAGAAAACGTTTCGGTCCTGGGACCTTGATCACTTCTATCATACAGAGGTAGAAAGACATTATATATATAGGCGGAGAGTGAGATGTGACGCACGTGACCTGAGGAATGTCATAAGAACATAAGAATGGAGGAACACTGTAGAAGGCCTACTGGCTCAGGCGAGGCAGGTCTTTATCAAAACAACCTCTACCTATGTAAAGTAAAAGGACACAAGTGCAACTAATGTGACATTTATTGTGGCAACGTTTCGCTCTCCAGGAGCTTTATCAAGCCATTACAAACAATACATGGACACAGAGGGTATATAAAGGCTCAGAGTGAGGTGTAATACTAGTGAGGTACCATTTCGATTTTCACTAGTGGTAGTAGTAGTGGTAGTGACAAAAGTAATACAATATGGTACAATATTGTTTGTAATGGCTTGATAAAGCTCCTGGAGAGCGAAACGTTGCCACAATAAATGTCACATTAGTTGTACTTGTGTCCTTTTACTTTACATATTGTCGGTAATTCTACCAACTTTATTACAACCTCTGCCTATGATGAGGACCAGTAGACGATGAAATGATGTGACTCCTGTGTTGTTGGGTTGGTGCTGCTTAAGTTTCATGTATGCCAATGTTTTTGAAATTTTGTAGTTTCCAGTGTTGCGTTCTATAGTGTCGGTGACGGCGATTAGTGAGGTTTCTAGGCACCGTCGGCGTCTGAGGTCTGGTTCGGTGAGAACGAGTTGTGCCTCATTCCACGGGGCATTTGATGAACTGGAATG
The DNA here is from genome assembly GCF_038502225.1 of Cherax quadricarinatus. Lineage (NCBI taxonomy): Eukaryota > Metazoa > Arthropoda > Malacostraca > Decapoda > Parastacidae > Cherax > Cherax quadricarinatus. The sequence goes on from NC_091338.1 coordinate 23,308,101, forward strand.
AGGCATAACTCGTTCTCACCGAACCAGACCTCAGACGCCGACGGTGCCTAGAAGCCTCACTAATCGCCGTCACCGACACTATAGAACGCAACACTGGAAACTACAAAATTTCAAAAACATTGGCATACATGATACTTAAGCAACACCAACCCAACAACACAGGAGTCACATGATTGCATCGTCTACCCGTCCTCATCATAGGCAGAGGTTGTTTTGATAAGGAATTGCCTCGCCTGAGTCAGTAGGCCTTCTACAGTGTTCCTCCATTCTTATGTTCTTATGACATTCCTCAGGTCACGTGCGTCACATCTCACTCTCCGCCTATATATATAGTCTTTCTACCTCTGTATGATAGAAGTGATCAAGGTCCCAGGACCGAAACGTTTTCTAATAAATATGTTATAGTGTTTGCTTACGTGTCTTTCTAAACCAATTGCTATAGTCACCGAGTTTCCCCCATAGCTAACCAGTGGTCCCATATAAATCTAATATTTACAAACCGGGATTCCCCAAGTTCTCAGTGACACAGTTGATGGCGGTGTGGTCCAGACTCTCACTACACACTGTAGATAAATGGTTCAGAGAACCTGCAAGTTGATAAATTAGACACTTGTGCTACGCTTGAATATATTTGGGGCACGTTTTGCCAACCAGTGGCTTCTCTATTGGCCACTTGATGGCGAAACGTTTCCAAAAATATACCCAAGTGTTGCATAAGTGTCTAATTTACCAACTAGGCACTGTGCCAGTTAGGATACCACTAACTCTCCTCAGTCGTTCTCCACTCTCCTTTCTTACCATAAAGTTAAATATTCACGAAATCGTAGTAATAGACTGCGAGCAAATCATGGGACGGATGGGGCTTGAACCCAGAACAAGTTACACCTTCTTACACCTTCTGCCTTACCTCAGAATTTGCCCTCCTATCTGTTGCTGTCTTACAGGACCTGCCTCGCATGGGCCAGTAGGCCTTCTACAGTGTTCCTCCATTCTTATGTTCTTATGACATTCCTCAGGTCACGTGCGTCACATCTCACTCTCCGCCTATATATATAATGTCTTTCTACCTCTGTATGTTAGAAGTGATCAAGGTCCCAGGACCGAAACGTTTTCTAATAAATATGTTATAGTGTTTGCTTACGTGTCTTTCTAAACCACCTTCTGCCTTACCTCAGAATTTGCCCTCCTATCTGTTGCTGTCTTACAACATTGCATAGCTCCTGACGACACACGAGAGTGTGAAAGATCTAATGACTTTCATCCACCTGTGACTTGTTCTGCATTATACTTTAAATCCTCACGACAGAGGCCAATCCCCGTTTTTCTTTCAAAATAACTTCATCTATAATACGTGTTCAAATCATTCAGTTTTTCTACGTCTTTGCTGTTCACCTTTACAAGAGTAACCAAGGCATTTCTATCAGTGAACAAATGGAATTTGGTATCGAAAGGTTCTCTCGTTGCTTTCACGTGCCTTTACCCTTGTTTATTTTTTTAGTATCCTGCGCACCATTAGCAACAATCCTCAAATCAGTTTTTGGATCACTCGAAGTATCCAACCACATCGCTGAAAGCCAACAAGCTAAGCAAAGGTTTGTGTTTTCTCTTAGTGAATAAATCAACCAGTGTTGATCAATACTGTGTTGACATCTCGATCTCTTCGCACTCTACGACTTGTCAGTCCTTCCGGACATATTATTCGTGTGCTGTAAAATGTGTTCAAAATCTGAAAGGCTACATCAGCGGAAAAGGCATAAACAAAACAGGCGGTGAATGCAGTCCGTGAAAACAGCGACTTTACCTGATATTTCCCGCAGCTTTACCTCTGAATGTAAGCTTTCTGGATACGTTCGACTCACCTTATAATCGCCGATATCCTCGACGATGCAAGGTAGAGAGGCGTCACGGCTGGCTGTGACGGTGACGTTAGGGATGGTGGCCACGAACTTAGGAGTCGCACGTAACGCACTGGAGGACGAGCACTCTCCTGCAGAACACAACACACAGTATTTAGTGTTCATGCATTAGGAATCAGCAAGAGACTGATTGGTCAGAGACCAACATTATTAATACGGGAATTACAACATTATTTTAGTGGGGAAGTGCTGAAGTCGTTAGGGCCTCACAATGCTTAGGAAAGGGTAGTTATTATTATATTATAAATAGTGGAAAATGCTAAGCTGACTTGGATGATACTCCGTCTAGGAAAGAGGATATTATCTGGATTTATCTAAGGAGGATAAATTCAATTCAGAATAGTTTATATTATAGACAAGTTATTGTTATGGTGGTAAAAAGTGGCACTTTGGATGGTGTAAAATCACTGGGAATATTAATATCACCAGAGCTAATAAATTAAAACACACAAATATCGGTCGCTGCGAGTTCTGAGAAAGGTATCCCTGTATGGCATAACCCCAGCCCTATGTACCTCAATGCACGCGAAAATAATAATAGTAATAATAATATCTTTATTTTTTCAAGTACATGTACAAGGTATACAGGCATAGATGACATCAGTTACATACTATATAGAAAGACGTTTGTTATGCAGAGCTATTTCGGGCAAATTAGGTCAATTTTGTCCCAGGATGCGACCCACACCAGTCGACTAACACCCACGTACCCATTTTATACTGATGGGTGAACATGGACAGCAGGTGTCTTATGGAAACATGTCCCTAATGTTTTCCAGCCTTACCGGGATTCCAACCCTGGACCTCAGTGTGTGAGCTACAGGACACTGTTAGTGCACAGTACGGTATAAGTTTATAACGTAGTTAAATATTAGTGTTGAAGATCTGAAGCGAATCAGAGAGGTATTCACAAGTTATCACACGGTGCAAAATACCCCCAATGTAAAGTAGGGGCACCACTGGTACTCTAAGAGAAAACACCCCAAGTGTCCGGGGCCCAAGACTGTTCAACAGCCTCCCAACATGCATAAGGGGAATTACGAAAAGGCCCCTGGCTGCCTTCAAGAGAGAGCTGGAGAGATGAAGTCGGTGCCGGATCAGCCGGGCTGTGGTTCGTACGTTGGGCTACGTGCGGCCAGCAGTAACAGCCTGATTGATCAGGCCCTTATCCACCGGGAGGCTTGGTCGTGGACCGGGCCGTGGGGGCATTGATCCACGGAATGCCCTCCAGGTAGACTCCAGGTAGGAAAACTCAAACACCTTAAGAATAAAATAACATCCATAGCAAATGGGCGCCTGGCCAACCTAAGAATCCTGGAATCTTGATTCTGAGGACATGTACATAACCTTCACGACTACGACAACTACAACTAACCCATCTCTTTGGGAAGGACCTACTTCCACTGGGGAATCCCACCTACCAGTGACTATGCCTTCGTCTGCTACACCTGACGTTACTATATAAGCGCCAGGCTCCTTGCTTCTGCTTCAGAATCTCCACGACTACGGTGCTCCTCGCACCTACTCCAAGGTTGAGGGACTGATTACCTCGTCTTCTGTACATAGTCCTACTGTCTTAAAGTTATGTCCTAGAATTTGTATTGATAAAGCCACTGGATGGCGAAACGTCTACAATAAAGATACCCAGATGTTGCACATGTGTCTTAATTTCATCTTGTCGGTATTATATACCATTCTTGCTGTCCTGACTAGGCTGGGGCATTGGCTTAAGTCGGTAGGAGACTTGGACCTGCCTCGCATGGGCCAGTAGGCCGGTTGCAGTGTTCCTTCTTTCTTATGTTCTTATGTTCTTAAGAGAAATCAGCCTGACGACATGACTTAAGAAATCGTAATGACACGATTGCAAACAAACCATACCCCCGGCCGGGATTGAACCCGCGGTCATAGAGTCTCAAAACTCCAGCCCGTCGCGTTAGCCACTAGACCAGCTAGCCACAATAAGATATACCTAGTTGGATGAATCTTATTGTGGCTAGCTGGTCTAGTGGCTAACGCGACGGGCTGGAGTTTTGAGACTATGACCGCGGGTTCAATCCCGGCCGGGGGTATGGCCTGACGACATAGTGGGGCAGGAAGCATAGAGGGGACATGATAACATACTGTCTCTAACACCTAAAATATTTTGGCTAGAAAAATTGTATTTTAAACGGACCTTAGTATTATAATATTCAGTGTCCCGTAGCTCGATCGTTATCTTACTCAGGTCACACACTAAGGTATGGAGTTCGAATCTCCGGTACGGCTGGAAAACATTAGGGACGTGTTTCATGAGAACATAAGAACATAAGAAAGAAGGAACTCTGCAACAGGCCTACTGACCCATGCGGAGCAGGTCCATGTCCCCTCTCGGATTAACCCAATGACCCACCCTCCTCGGATTAGCCCAATGACCCACCCAGTCTGGTCACCTCCACTCAAGGAAGGAGCACGGCGCCAGACCCAGCAGCATAAGCTAGTCAGGTCCAACTCACACCCACTCATGTATTTATCTAACCTATTTTTAAAACTACACAACGTTTTAGCCTGAATAACTGTACTCGGGAGTTTGTTCCACTCATCCACAACTCTATTACCAAACCAGTGCTTTCCTATATCCTTCCTGAATCTGAATTTTTCCAACTTGAAACCATTGCTGCGAGTCCTGTTTTGGCTGGAAATTTTCAGCACGCTATTTGCATCCCCTTTATTTATTCCTGTTTTCCATTTATACACCTCGATCATATCCCCCTTAATTCTACGCCTATCGAGAGAGTGCAGATTCAGGGCCCTCAGTCTATCCTCATAGGGAAGATTTCTGATACATGGGATCATCTTTGTCATCCTCCTCTTTACGTTTTCCAGAGCTTTATATCCATTCTGTAATACGGTGACCAGAACTGAGCAGCATAGTGTAAATGAGGCCTAACCAAGGATATATAGAGTTGAAGAACAACCTGAGGACTTCTATTATTTATACTTCTAGATATGAAGCCAAGAATTCTGTTAGCTTTATTGCGAACACTAATGCATTGTTGTCTTGGTTTTAGATTACTGCTAACCAGAACTCCTAAATCCTTTTCGCAATCGGTAGTATTAAGATCTACATTATTTAGTTTATATGTGGCATGGTTATTGTCATGTCCAACATTTAAAACTTTGCATTTGTCTATATTAAACTGCATCTGCCACTTCTCCGACCACTGCATCAGTCTATTCAAATCCTCCTGGAGTGCTCTAGTGTCCTCATTAGAATGAATTGGACGGCCTATTTTGGTGTCATTAGCAAATTTGCTTATGTCGCTATTTATTCCCTCATCTATGTCGTTCATGTAAATTGTGAACAACAACGGGCCCAACACTGACCCCTGAGGAACACCGCTTGTGACATGCCCCCATTCTGATCTCCCCCCATTTATGCAAACTCTCTGCTGCCTATTTGTCAACCATGCCTCTACCCAGGAAAAAATTTCTCCTCCTATTCCGTGTGCCTTAAGTTTCCTCAATAGCCTCTGGTGTGGAACTCTATCGAAAGCCTTACTGAGGTCCATATACACAATATCATATTCATTACCATGATCTACCTCCTCAAACACCTTGGTGAAAAAAATTAGTAAATTCGTAAGACAGGAACGCCCCTTTGTAAAACCGTATTGAGAATCATCAATCAATCTGTACCTATCAAGATGGTTACGAATTGCTTCGGCAATTATTGATTCCATAAATTTTCCCACTATGGAGGTAAGGCTTATTGGTCTATAGTTCGAAGCCAAGGACCTGTCACCTGCCTTGTAAATAGGCATTACATTTGCCATTTTCCTCTTATCAGGCACTATGCCAGTTTGTAGTGATATGTTAAAAAGATTAGCCAAAGGTATGCTAAGTTCCTCTTTACATTCCTTTAACACCCTTGCAAACAGTTCTTCAGGACCTGGGGATTTGTTAGGTTTTAGTTTCTCTATCTGTCTGAGGACCATGTCACTAGTTACCGCAATCGTACATAGTTTATCCTGTTCTACATAATCTATTATTTCAGGAATATCGCTAGTATTTTCCTGGGTGAAAACTGAGAGGTAGGTATTGAGAATTTCACACATATCCTTATCACTGTCAGTGATCTGACCAGAGTTACTCTTAAGTGGGCCAATCTTGTCCCTAATCTTACTTCTGTATACCTGAAAGAGCCCTTTTGGGTTAGCCTTTGAATCCCTTGCTATCTTAGCCTCATAATCCCTTTTTGCTTTTCTTATTCCTTTCTTTATTTCTCTCTTTAGCTGAATATATTGATTTCTTAACTGCCTATCCCCTCTTTTGATACGCCTATATATGCCTCTCTTTTGACCAATGAGATGTTTTAATCTATTGTTCATCCATTTGGGATAATTTTTGTTAGATCTAATTTCCCTACTCGGAACAAAAGTTGTCTGGGCAGCTAGAACTATGCTCTGAGAAACCTCATATTGGCAACCAAGATCACCTACCTGACCCATAGTCAGGACATCCCAATTTAGCCCACCCAAGTAATTTTTCAGACCCATGAAGTCGGCCAAGCGAAAATCTGGGACAGAGATTTGATTACAGTTATCTAGGTAATTCCATGATTTGTGATCACTTTCCCCAAGCTCATCATTAACCTCAAGATTATTAATAAGTGAATCTTTGTTGGCAAGAACCATGTCAAGCAGACTGTTTCCTCTAGTTGGTTCTGTAACAACCTGTTCTAAAAAGCAATCCTGAACCGTATCAAGAAAGTCACTAGACTCAAGATTTCCTGTCATATTGTTCCAATCAATTTGTCTAAAGTTAAAATCTCCCATTATCACAACATTTTCATATCTAGATGCCATAACAGTTTACTGCACTCACTATCAAGGTTTGGGGACCTATAAATCACACCCAAAATTAATTTGTCACGTCCCTCGAGAAACTGTAGTCAAACACATTCCGTGTTCGATGTTTCTAGTCTTATATCATGTCTAAGACAACAATTTAAATTTTCTCTGACTTACGTCGCCACTCCACCACCCTTCCTGTTGATCCTATCAGTGTGGAATAGTTTATGACCCTGTATGTTGCATTCAGAAGGAATTTCTCTATCTTTCAGGTTGAACCAGGTCTCTGTTATACCAATAATATCTATATTACCTACACTTGGAAGTAATCTTAGCTCATCTATCTTATTTCTTAGACTCCTACTATTTGTATAGTATACCTTAAGGGAGCTAGTCACTAGTTGCCCTCTACTATCTCTCATTGTTTGTTGATCAATTAATTTGCCATTACTAGCAACTTTATTTTGAATATTGTCTTTTAAACATATCCCTGAGGTATCTCAGTAATAACTGCTGTTTTTAACCCTAATGCTGCAGCCTGATTGTTTCCCACAAACACCCATACCTCTACAATCTATCAGTTTAAATTCCTAGACAAGTCATCAATTACCCTTTCTATCGAATTGGCTAATGCAACCACTCCATCCTCAGAGAGATGAATCCCATCCCTTGCATACATATCACGTTTGCCAAAGAATAGGTCCCAGTTATCAATGAATGGGATAGCAAATTCCTTGCAGTACCTGTCTAGCCAGCAATTTATACCAATTGCCCTAGACATCCATTCATTGCCCACTCCCTTTCTAGGCAAGATGCTACATATGACTGGGATCCCTCCCTTAGACCTAACTACTTCTATGGCTGACCTGTATTTATCCAGCAGCTCCTCTCTCCTGCCCTTCCCAATGTCATTACCCCCAGCACTAAGATAATGGGCTTGTTCCCATTACCTGCCATAATATTATTCAACCTGCTGACTATGTCGCCAACACCAGCTCCAGGAAGGCACACTCTCTGTCTGACTTTTCTGTCTCTGTTACAAAATGCACGGTCCTTATATCTTACCTGAAAATCGCCTACTATTAAAATATTCTTACCTTGATTAGCAGGGGAATCAGTGGTACCTTCAACCTCACTAACCACTGAAGCACACTCGTCTTGGAGAACAGAGAATCGATTTCCTACCTTCACATCTTTATTAACTGTCCTCATCTTCCTTCTTCCATCATAAAATGGGTACCTAGGTGTTAGTCGACTAGTGTGGGTCGCATCCTGGGATAATAATGACCTAATTTGCTGGAAATGCTCAGCATAACAAGCGGCTTTCTATATAGTAGTATGTCAATGATGTCAGCTAGGCCTGTATACCTTGTACATGTACTTGTAAATATAAAAATATTATTATTATTATTATTAATATGAACGTGTTAAACCCGTATTGATCAGAGAACACATGAGAGGAAATCAGTGCATGCAGCTTCAGTTCCTCTGAACAAGTGTCGTTAACTGCAACAAGTAATTCATATTCAAGGAAATTTTAACGACAGCTAAACTTATAAAGTTAATAAACAAGTTTTAACCAACGTGACAACAATCTCCCTTACAATGACCTGAAACTAAATTACGAAAAAAAAACTTGGCTGCTACAAATAATTGCTTCATTAACGAGTTGGTCTCCATAATGATGGTGGCGGTAAAGTGAGACTGTGTGGATACAAAGGCAGCCACTTAAAACTTCTCTGCTTCACTTGCTGTTGGCTTCACCTAAACATTACTAATCTGGTCCTGGTTTGAGGCGCTTTATAAAAACTTACCTCAATGAGCTCTCAGTTAGCGGCTCCCTCTTCTATTACGATTACCAATTTTTATATATTTTTTTTCTCTCTCTGGAATCATTCACTATTTCGTAGCCGGGGTTTCGCTTATATATGTTCGTTAAATATTAACTTTTTATTTTTACTGGAGTTTATTTACATATCTGCACGCACGCATTTCTTTGGGCTTTCGGTGGTTAGGATGTTAAACGTCTTAAATGAGAACGTAACAGAAGCAAGGACTATACAGTGTTTCAAGGAGAGTTACGACAAGGCTTATGAGAAGGTTACCATGTGAAACCTATTATGTGGTGGCCAGGGACTGATATTGACGACCATAAATTGCTTATTACCCCCCCCCCACACACACACAGACACACGCACGCATGCACACACGCCTGCACACACGCACGCACGCACGCACGCACACGCGCACGCACGCACACACACACACACACACACACACACACACAGATACACAGGTGGCCAAAGACTGCAAACTTCACTCAAGGAAAATGATCTTGGGGTGAGTAGTAACGAGCACATCTCCGGAAGCACACATCAACCAGATAACTGCTCCAGCATATGGGCGCCTCACAAACCTGAGAATAGCCTTCCGATATCCCAGTAAGGACTCGTTCAAAACTCTGTACACCATGTATGTCAGGCCCATACTAGAGTATGAAGCACCAGTTTGGAACCCACACCTGGTCAAGCACATCAAAAAATGAGAGAAAGTGCAAAGATTTGCAACAAAACTAGGTCTAGAGCTGAGGGGAATGTCCTACGAAGAAACGTAAAGGGAAATCGGCCTGACGACACTAGAGGACAGGAGGGTCAGGGGAGACATGATAACGATATACAAAACACTGCGAGGAATTGACAAGGTGGACAGAGACAGGATGTTCCAGAGATAGGACGCAGAAGTTGGAAGTTGAAGACTCAGAGGAGTCAAAGAGATATTTGGAAGTATTTCTTTAGTCATAGAGTTGTCAGGAAGTGGAATAGTCTGGCAAGTGACGTAGTGGAGGCAGAAACCATACATAGTTTTAAGAAGAGGTTCGATAAAGCTCGTGGAGCAGGGAGAGAGAGGACCTAGTAGCGATCAGTGAAGAGGCGGGGCCAGGAGCTATGAGTCGACCTCTGAAACCACAATTGAACACACACACACACACACACACACACACACACACGTGGGGAATGAAGGCAGTGTGTGGGGGTCACGGCTGAGTTGGGTTAGTGGTTCCTTGTTTCAGCCTGAAGCCTGTCGCTCCACATCACGGGTACTTCATTCAATGGGGTACTGGCCTTTATTCCTCACAGTAGACAGTGTAATTATGACAGGCAGCTATGGTAATGTCTGGGCGTGGGAGCGCCACCTCTATACACGTGTATTCCTCGTTCCAGGGAAGTGACCCGAATGTCTTATGGCTGTCAACCGTACCAATGACAGTAAGAGGAAGGGGGTCGTTTCCTGTGCTAATCATAGGCCGAGGACGAGGTGCGGTCAAGGGCTGGAGGGCAGAGGAGACCCACCCACTGGTTGACAGTTGTCAGTTGTGACCTGCCGTTTGGGGGTGTGCACTGTAGTGAACTCATCTCAAGTACGCAATTGCATTTCAGGTAATCTTGTAGCATCTACGGCCGAGGGATATAGCTTGATGGCTTCTGTAAGTGTGTGGTGGAGGCCATCAGCCCCGTACCATCCCTTTGGCCAAGTACTCTTTTGTAGCGTCTGGTAGCCTCTCATACGTATTTCTTCCCTTTCAGTATGTCTTTCCTGAGCATCAACCAGTTCAGCACCATCTTCTACGCCCATCAGTAAGGCTTCAAGTTCCCAAAATGCGAGAGTGTAGGCTTGTTTCCTGCCAATCATCACTAAAAACCACCAGGTCGTCCAAGTATGCCTCTACACCTTCTAAGGGTTGGACTAAAACGTTCATAATTCTCTGGAAAGTGGAGGCGGCGTTACACAAGCCGAAAGGCATAACCTTATATGTAAATAGTCCGTTTTTAACTGCGAAGCCAGAAATTTCTTGGGCCCTAGGAGTTAATGGCACCTGGTAATACCCTCTCAGTAAGTCTAATCTGGTCACAAAGTTGGCACCGGCCACGGCATCTATTATATCATCAATCCTGGGTAATGGAAACCCATCTTTTCCAAGGGGAAGTTCGGACTCTGTAAAGAGAGGTTAGTAAACATCACAACCTCCCGAGATACTGGCAGCTATCTCTTTGTTAAGATCAAACCTGGTAAAGTTACCTACTAGTAACGAATCCCGGACGGGGCCCCCACTTGTTACACTCCCTAGGTTGTAACCACTCAGATAGTTCCCTTCTGGTTAGAGCATAACAACAATGGTCAGAGAGGTTGGGGTAATAATAGTAATTCTCCGGAAATCTTATTTTAATGAAGTATATTTATAATACAACATAAAACCAATAATAATGCTATACGAATTATCGTATATAAGTTATGAATGCTTGTTTGTTCTATATTGTCTGAAATATATGTACAAGGCTTTTATAACACATGGTTAGGATGAGATCCTAGACATAACATATACGTACAGAGATTATTTTAGTGAATAATGTCTTATTTCCCATAAGGAAGCAGTCAGAATACAACAGAATAAGTCCAGGCCGGATAATCAACCTTGGCCAGTTACCAGAGACGAGCAGGAGTGTTCTCGTTGGCTACTACTTCTTCACTGCTCGTCCCTCAACCTTGAGCATACAGGTCAGGTGGGTCACGTGACTCGCCAACACTCAGTAGAGTAGTTGACCAAAAAGGGGGGGAAAGGGGGGTGTAACCACTGAACACCACAGATTAACCATACACCAGCACACAGAGTGGCAGGCACGTTGCTATACCTTCAATTTAACTAATCATGGCCATTATCATTATGTATATAAATAAGAATAAGCCTTAATAATACAAGGACGTTCATTTCCAATTTAGCTATTAAAGGAAATGACCGCAATGTAATATTAAAGAAAGGTTAACAATAGGGGCATGACACCCCGGCCCACAAGCAAATATCTCGGCGTTTAAGATGCTATCCAAGAATCTCGTAATATGGCTAGGGGTCCTCGTACCTGATGGGAAATAAGACATTATTCACTAAAGTACTCTCTGTACATATATGTTATGTCTAGGATCACATCCTAACCATGTGTTATAAAAGCCTTGTATATATATTTCAGACAATATAGAACAAACAAGCATTCATAACTTATATACGATAATTCGTATAGCATTATTATTGGCTTTACATTGTATTATAAATATACTTCATTAAAATAAGATTTCTGGAGGATTACTATTATTACCCCAACCTCTCTGACCATTGTTGTTATGCTCTAACCAAAAGGAAACTATCTGAGTGGTTACAACCTAGGGAGTGTAACATTTAAGTTAGGCTCATATTCGAGTATCCAGCACCAGTATTGAACGTACACCTGGTCAAGCACGTCAAGAATATAGAGAAAGTGCAAAAGTTTGCAATAAGACTAATTCCGGAGGTAAGGGCAATGTACTACGACGAGAGGTTAAGGAAACTCAACTAGATAACACTGGAGGACAGAAGGAATAGGAATGAAATGATAACGTATAAAATACTGTGAGGGACTGACAAGGTGAATATGGCCAGAATGTTTCATAGATGAGAACGTTGAAAACTCAGATGAGACATTGGGATGTTAGGAAGTATTTCCTCAGCCTCAGAGTTGTCAGGAAGTGGAACAATCTGGAGAGTGTATTAAAGGCAGGATCAATACATAGCATTAAGAGGTACGATTAGGTTCTTGGAGCAGGGAGAGAGTGGACCTAGTAGCGAACATCGAAGAGGCGAGGTCAGGAGATGTGACTGTCTCTGCAACCACATATAGATGAGTATGCACACACATATACATATACACATATACACACTAGTGTTCTGAGGTTTGAATACATCGTAGAGCTACAAGTGGAGAGGGTAACAGAAGTAGAAAGGGAAAAGCCAAACTATAAAACTATATCACAGTGGGCGCCTGTGACAGGCGGGATTCCACAGGAGTCAGTCCTAGGACCTGTGCTGTTTTTGGTATATATGAATGACATAACTGAAGGGATAGATTCAGAAATGTCCTTGTTTGCAGATTATGTGAAGTTAATGAGGAGAATCAAATCGGTCGAGGATCGGGCAAGACTACAAAGAGACCTGGACAGGCTACAAGCCTAGTCCAGTAACTGGCTCCTTGAATTTAACCCTGCCAAATGCAAAGTCATGAAGATCGGGGAAAGGCAAAGAAGACCGCAGATAGTACAGGCTAGGTGGTCAAAGACTGCAAACCTCACTGAACGAGAAAGATCTAGGGGTGAATATAATACTGAGCACGTCTCCGAAAGCGCACATTAACCAGGTAACTGCTGCAGCATATGGGCGTCTGGCAAACCTGAGAATAGCGTTCCGATACCTAAGTAAGGAACGTTCAAGACTCTGTACACCGTGAACGCCAGGTCTATACCAGAATACGCAGCACCAGATTGGAACCCACACCTGATCAAGCACGTCAAGAAATTATAGAAAGTGCAAAAGTTTGCAACAAGGCTGGTTCCAGAGGTAAGGGGTATTTCATACGATGAAAGGGTGAGGGAAATCGGCATGACGACACTGGAGGACAGGAGGGTTAGGAAAGACATGATAACGACATACAAAATATTTCGTGGAATAGATAAGGTGTACAGACTCAGGATGTTCCAGAGACGGGACATAGAAACAAGGGGTCACAATTGGAAATTGAAGACACAGATGAGTCAAAGGGATATTAGGAAGTATTTCCTCATCCACAGGGTTGTTAGAAAGTGGAATAGTCTGGCAAGTGATGTAGTGGAGGCAGGAGCCGTACATAGTTTTAAGACGAGATATGATAAAGCTCATGGAGCAGGGAGGACGACCCCGTAGCGGTCAGTGAAGAGGCGGGGCCAGGAGCTGAGTCTCGATCCCACCAACCACAAATAGGTGAGTGCACAAATTCACAGAAATTAGTTGAACAAAAAGGAACGACCACTTGCTTCAATACATCTTATGTACTACATCATAGGTCGTGTTAATGGAGAAACAGACGTGACTGCAGTAGAACCAGATCTCTTGCTGTAGTAGTCATCACCCTGGCCTTGAACCCACTACTATCTTATTAAATATTCATGAATGTTTTTCGAATCCTCTGGTTTATTCTCCCATATATAAAAGCCCCTTCTCTCTTTCTTTCTCTCTCTCTTTCTCTCTCTCTCTCCCTCTGTCTCTCTCTCATTTCATCTTCAAGTTTCAGGTGGTGTGGGTATAAGTGCGAGACTTCCGGTCAATTTCCTCCAATAGGAAGAGGACCAGAGAGTCCGCCATATTTACACGTAAACACAGCTAGAGTGGCAGGAAATTGGGACAAATACAGGGCGGGTGCTCAAGTGGGCGAGCAAAGACAGCTTGGTGGATCTAGCTCTCTGGCCAGAAGCTGTGCTCACTGCCCAGCCTACATAAACACTCCCATGAGTGATATCACCCTGAAGCCGCTACAACAACTTACGTTAGTATCTCGGAGCATTTGGCTTACAATCAAAAGGGCTTGGGTTAGATTCTCGGGCGAGGCTAGACGTAGGCGGGAAGTCTCCTAATACCTGTCATATTGATACCTAAAAGTTAATCTGGGCTTAATTCGATTTCTTTTTCTTCATATGTTTTCATCTTTTTATTTCTTTTCATTTATTTTTCTTTTCTTTATTCTTCAATATCATAATCATCATTATCCATGATGAGAACATTCAACAGATTACGTACCAAACAACGATCAAACATTTTGATTGCTAGACTCTGGTGAGGCACACCATGTCCGTCGAGACCTTGAAGTAAGACCTCGGACAAAGAAGGCAAGACCTCGAATCAAGAAGGTAAGATCTCGAACCAAGAAGGTAAGACCTCGAGCCAAGAAGGTAAGACCTCGAACCAAGAAGGTAAGACCTGGAATCCAGAAGGTAAGACCTCGAACCAAGAAGGTAAGACCTCGAATCAAGAAGGTAAGATCTCGAACCAAGGAGGTAAGACCACGAATCAAGAAGGTAAGGCCTCGAACCAAGAAGGTAAGACCACGAATCAAGAAGGTAAGACCTCGAACCAAGAAGGTAAGATCTCGAATCCAGAAGGTAAAACCTCGAACCAAGAAGGCAAGACCTCGAACCAAGAAGGTAAGACCTCGAATCAAGAAGGTAAGACCTCGAACCAAGAAGGTAAGACCTCGAAGCAAGAAGGTAAGACCTCAAACCAACGAAGTAGGACCTCGGACCAGCGAGATGTTTTTCTTGCCTTTCCGCCGGCTCCGGGTGAGTGTGTGTGTGTCAACAGACACGTAACAACGACTACCATCACCTGGAACGTTATATCATTGAAGTGTTTAATCACCCCAGGCGATAATGACGCGATGCGTGGGTTGTATTGTTTTTATCCGAAGACGTCCCCGTCAGCCGGGGAATTCATCTCATTATATCATTATCATATCATTCCTAATACAAAAAAACTCTGAGTATGTAGAGGTCTCGAAGAGAAACAGTGTGCCATGCAGGTTTTCTGGTTTCACGTTTTTCCATAAAATTTCCCCTCAGTATGTATGCAGTAAAACGTAGTTTTTACACTAATAGGTGTGTATCTTGCAGTGAGTATACACCGAGACATCTTTATATCACTCTGTAATTACTGTAAGAAGTGTGTATACATATATTATTGTGCATGGTGTACTTAAAGAGTTTAATTTAAGCCATGTTTTGAAGATTAAAATATTCTTCATGACAGTGTGTATGGGTATTGCAGTCTTAATGACCCATGAGGTGTGTTTGATTATTGCAGTCTTAATGACCCATAAGGTGTGTTTGATTATTGCAGTCTTAATGACCCATAAGGTGTGTTTGATTATTGCAGTCTTAATGACCCATAAGGTGTGTTTGATTATTGCAGTCTTAATGACCCATAAGGTGTGTATAATTATTGCAGTCTTAATGACCCATAAGGTATGATTATTGCAGTCTTAATGACCCATAAGGTGTGTTTGATTATTGCAGTCTTAATGACCCATAAGGTGTGTTTGATTATTGCAGTCTTAATGACCCATAAGGTGTGTATAATTATTGCAAGCTTAATGACCCATAAGGTGTGTTTGATTATTGCAGTCTTAATGACCCATAAGGTGTGTATAATTATTGCAGTCTTAATGACCCATAAGGTGTGTATAATTATTGCAGTCTTAATGACCCATGAGGTGTGTATAATTATTGCAGTCTTAATGACCCATGAGGTGTGTATAATTATTGCAGTCTTAATGACCCATGAGGTGTGTATAATTATTGCAGTCTTAATGACCCATGAGGTGTGTATAATTATTGCAGTCTTAATGACCCATGAGGTGTGTATAATTATTGCAGTCTTAATGACTCATAAGGTGTGTATAATTATTGCAGTCTTAATGACCCATGAGGTGTGTATAATTATTGCAGTCTTAATGACCCATGAGGTGTGTATAATTATTGCAGTCTTAATGACTCATAAGGTGTGTATAATTATTGCAGTCTTAATGACCCATGAGGTGTGTATAATTATTGCAGTCTAAATGACCCATGAGGTGTGTATAATTATTGCAGTCTTAATGACCCATGAGGTGTGTATAATTATTGCAGTCTTAATGACCCATGAGGTGTGTATAATTATTGCAGTCTTAATGACCCATGAGGTGTGTATAATTATTGCAGTCTTAATGACCCATGAGGTGTGTATAATTATTGCAGTCTTAATGACCCATGAGGTGTGTATAATTATTGCAGTCTTAATGACTCATAAGGTGTGTATAATTATTGCAGTCTTAATGACCCATGAGGTGTGTATAATTATTGCAGTCTTAATGACCCATGAGGTGTGTATAATTATTGCAGTCTTAATGACTCATAAGGTGTGTATAATTATTGCAGTCTTAATGACCCATGAGGTGTGTATAATTATTGCAGTCTTAATGACCCATGAGGTGTGTATAATTATTGCAGTCTTAATGACCCATGAGGTGTGTATAATTATTGCAGTCTTAATGACCCATGAGGTGTGTATAATTATTGCAGTCTTAATGACCCATGAGGTGTGTATAATTATTGCAGTCTTAATGACCGCGGTGTTGTTTAAGGAACGTGTAGAATTAATGTCCACCGTATAGTATTAATGACCACAATACAGTGTAGTAATAATGACCTCTGTATTCGACTGAAGAAACCTAATGTGTAGACAAAATGCTTCGATAGTGAGTATACCTAATCACAGTTCTTGTATCTTACTCAGCAACATTGTTATGTCAGTATCGAATACCATGACTTGCCTCAATAACTGAAGCTGAAATATCCAACTCTCTCTCAGAAAAGGAGGGGCGGTAAATGCAAAGATTTATTCTCTCTCTCTCTCTCTCTCTCTCTCTCCCCTTGTTTCATATTTTCATCAGGGTAACTTCTCAATTTTCGTTGTATATGACATTTTAACCAAAGTTTTCGAAATATTTTTAATTATTGAATGCTATTGGGATCACTAAGATGAGTACTGGTAAGAGGGTGACTAGAGGACGTCAGTCAGGTAAGACGGCAGACAGAGAGGAACAGGCTGATAGATCAGCTTTATAAGGTAAATAAATAGGTAATAAACCAGAGATCAGCGCCATGAAGAATGTATCTTCCCTAGAGGATGCTTAAGACTGCTGGGCCTGCTTACTACAACCACAACTACCACTATAACCACCAATACACCAACCACCACTAGAGAATGTTAGGCCTACTTAGTACCACTACATCAACCACAACCACCACTATAGCTACCACTACACCAACTACCACTAGAGAATGGTAGGCCTGCTTACTACCACCACTACACCAATCACCACTAGAACCACTGCGCCACTACAACTACTGCACAGCTACTAATATAACCCTGCACAAAACAACTACAAGCACTGCACATACCACTACTACAACCACTGCACAAACCACTACTACAACCACTGCACAAACCACTACTACAACCACTGCACAAACCACTACTATAACCACTGCACAAACCACTACTATAACCACTGCACAAACCACTACTACAACCACTGCACCAACCACTACTACAACCACTGCACCAACCACTCCAACTATCACTACAGCCACTGCACAAACCACCACTGCACCTCTACACCAATTACCCCTACATCATTCACCAATATATCATCCAGCACTACACCAACCATCACATCTCCAACCATAATTCTTCAACCTCCAATACACATATCACCACTAGATAAGTCACCACGGCATCAACCAACACTACATCAACCAACACTACATCAACCAACGCTGCATCAAGCACCCCTACATCAACCACTGTGGCATTACCGTATATTCGACATTCATCACACACCCGTAATATAGCTCTGGGACCCCACTGCTATATTAATATTCCATTTCAAGCAAGCAATAGTGTGAGAGATGGCCTACCAGCCCAGGTTACGCCGTGTATGACTATCCGGCTGCTGGCCAGGCACTCAAGCTGGTCTATAGCACTCAGACTCTCCTGTACTCACCTAGTTGTGGTTACAGAGGTCGAGTAACAGCTCCTGGCTCCTGGTCTGTCCACAAGTGTCAACCTGCTCCTGTGAGTGGCTTTCTGCCCTCATGCGTGTTGTTATATTGCTGATTTAACTCTGTGTATGTCTTTACGATGGAATATACTGGTATATAAACTACGCACTTTTCCCCATGTTTGTCCGTAACTTTGAACTCTGGCTTCGTTGATTGGTGACTTTACTTATGGCCAGGTAAAACAAACTTTGAAAATGATGCTGCAACATCATTCCCCACTACATCAGCAACCACTTCATCAATCACCGCTACACCAACCACTAAAAATCAATTGCTACTGCACCAACTACGACTACGTCAACCACCAATATACAAACCACTGCTATGTCAACCATTACATCAAACATCACTACATAGGCCACAATTACACCAAGAACCCCTACATCAGTTACAACTACAATAACCATCTCTACATCAGCCACAACTACAACCAAAATATCCATCATGCCATCAATAACTACAAAAAAACCACCACCATAATACGAACTACAAACTCCATGAAGATATCACCAGTACTGTACCAAGTATTACTACGTCAACTACTACTACATACGCTACTGCTACACCAACCTCCACTTCACCATCCACCACTACAAAGACCACTACATAAACCACCACAACAATCACCGCTAAAACATCCACAACTACAACCATCACTAGAACAATAAATCTACCACCATTACATCAAGCACCTTCATGCTAAACCACCACTATATCAACCACTACAACATCAGCTACTACTACACTGTCTCTAATCCACCAGCCTCCACTACAACATCTACCACTATATCAACCACCGCTACACCAATCAACATAAATCTACATAGATGACATCTTTCACTCCACTATCCACCACATCAAACACCAATATGCCAATACTATGTATACTAACCATAACTGCATACACTACCACTACATCAGCCACTGCTACATCAACCACCACTACAGTAATCACTACACCAACCACTAAACTATAGACTACTGCTACGTCAACCACCACTACAGTAATCACTACACTACTATAAATTCCACCACTATAATCACCACTGAACACACACTCTGACAGGTGTATAACCCATCAACTATAGCAAGTGTATGACCCACCCACTATGACATATGTATGACCCACCCATTATGACATATGACCCACCCACTATGACATATGTATGACCCACCCACTATGACATATGTATGACCCACCCACTATGACATATGTATGACCCACCCACTATGACATATGTATGACCCACCCACTATGACATATGACCCACCCACTATGACATATGTATGACCCACCCACTATGACATATGTATGACCCACCCATTATGACATATGTATGACCCACCCACTATGACATATGACCCACCCACTATGACATATGTATGACCCACCCACTATGACATATGTATGACCCACCCATTATGACATATGTATGACCCACCCACTATGACATATGACCCACCCACTATGACATATGTATGACCCACCCACTATGACATATGTATGACCCACCCACTATGACATATGTATGACCCACCCACTATGACATAAGTATGACCCACCCACTATGACATATGTATGACCCACCCACTATGAAATATGTATGACCCACCCACTATGGCAGATGTATGACCCACTCGCTATGACATATGTATGACCCACCCACTATGACATATGTATGACCCACCCACTATGACATATGTATGACCCACCCACAATGACAGCTATATGACCCACCCACCATGAGAGATGTGTGACCCGCTCACTATGACACATGTGTGTCCCGCCCACTATGACAGATGTGTGGGTATGACCCTCCCACTATGACAGCTGTATTACCTACCCACTATGATATATGTATGACTCAGCCATTATGAGAGCTGCATGACCCTCCCACTATGACAGCTGCATGACCCTCTCACTATGACAGCTGCATGACCCTCCCACTAAGACAGCTGCATGACCCTCTCACTATGACAGCTGCATGACCCTCTCACTATGACAGCTGCATGACCCTCTCACTATGACAGCTGCATGACCCTCTCACTATGACAACTGCATGACCCTCTCACTATGACAACTGCATGACCCTCTCACTATGACAGATAAATTTCCCACCTACTATGACAAATGTATAACCCAACCACTGTGACAGATGTATGACTCACCCACTGTGACAGATGTATGACCCACCCACTGTGACAGATGTATGACTCACCCACTGTGACAGATGTATGACCCACCCACTATGACAGATGTATGACTCACCCACTGTGACAGATGTTTGACCCACCCACTATGACAGATGTATGACTCACCCACTGTGACAGATGTATGACCCACCCACTGTGACAGATGAATGATCCACCCACTGTGACAGATGTTTGACCCACCCACTATGACAGATGTATGACTCACCCACTGTGACAGATGTTTGACCCACCCACTATGACAGATGTGTGACCCACCCACTATGACAGATGACACACCCACCATCCACCCACTATGACAGATGTATGGCCCACCCACTATGGCAGATGTTTGACCCACCCACTGTGATAGATGTATGACCCACCCACTATGACAGATGTATGACCCACCCACCATCCACCCACTATGCCAGATGTATGACCCACCCACTATGACATATGTTTGACCCCAACTGTAATAGATGTATGACCCACCCACTATGACAGATGTTTGACCCACCCACAATGACAGATGTATGACCCATCCTCTGACAGATGTATGACCCACCCACTGTGATAGATGAATGACCCACCCACTGTGATAGATGTTTGACCCACCCACTATGACAGATGTATGACTCACCCACTATAACAGATGTTTGACCCCCACTGTAATAGATGTATGACCCACCCACTATGACAGATGTTTGACCCACCCACTATGACAGATGTTTGACCCACCCACTATGACAGATGTATGACCCATCCTCTATGACAGATGTATGACCCACCCACTGTGATAGATGAATGACCCACCCACTGTGATAGATGTTTGACCCACCCACTATGACAGATGTATGACCCACCCACTATGACAGATGTTTGACCCACCCACTATGACAGATGTATGACCCATCCACTATGACAGATGTATGACCCACCCACTGTGATAGATGAATGACCCACCCACTGTGATAGATGTATGACCCACCCACTCTGACAGATGTATGACCCATCCACTATGACAGATGTATGACCCATCCACTATGACAGATGTATGACTCATCCACTATGACAGATGTATGACCCACCCACTGTGATACATGTATGACCCACCCACTATGACAGATGTATGACCCACTCACTGTGATGTATGACCCACCTACTATGACACGTATGACCCACCCACTATGACATGTATGACCCACTCACTATGACATGTATGACCGACTCACTATGACATGTATGACCCACCCACTATGACATGTATGACCCACCCACTATGACATGTATGACCCACTCACTATGACATGTATGACCCACTCACTGTGACATGTATGACCCACCCACTATGACACGTATGACCCACCCACTATGACATGTATGACCCACCCACTATGACATGTATGACCCACCCACTATGACATGTATGACCCACTCACTATGACATGTATGACCCACTCATTATGACACGTATGACCCACCCACTATGACATGTATGACCCACCCACTATGACATGTATGATCCACCCACTATGACATGTTTGACCCACTCACTATGACATGTATGACCCACCCACTATGACATGTATGACCCACCCACTATGACATGTATGACCCACCCACTATGACATGTTTGACCCACTCACTATGACATGTATGACCCACCCACTATGACACGTATGACCCACCCACTATGACATGTATGACCCACCCACTATGACATGTATGACCCACCCACTATGACATGTATGACCCACCCACTATGACATGTATGACCCACCCACTATGACATGTATGACCCACCCACTGTGACATGTATGGCCCACCCACTATGACATGTATGACCCACCCACTATGACATGTATGACCCACACACTATGACATGTATGACCCACCCACTATGACATGTATGACCCACCCACTATGACATGTATGATCCACCCACTATGACATGTATGACCCACCCACTATGACATATATGACCCACCCACTATGACATATATGACCCACCCACTATGACATATATGACCCACCCACTATGACATGTATGACCCACTCACTATGACATGTATGAACCACCTACTATGACATGTATGACCCACTCACTATGACATGTATGACCCACCCACTATGACATATATGACCCACCCACTATGACATGTATGACCCACCCACTATGATAGATGCATGTTATGCAAAAGAACACAAGTGGAACTAATTTTTTTACCAACACATCGGCCGTCTCCCACCAAGGCAGGGTGGCTCGAAAAAGAAAAAACTTTGATCATTCACTCCATCACTGTCTTGCCCAGAGGCGCGCTTACACTACAGTCATAAAACTGCAACATTAACACCCCTCCTTCAATGCAACTAATGTGACTTTTATTGTGGCACTATATTCACATACATTGCCGGGTTTGCTTCCAAGGATAACGTTCTGTCTCCACAGACTCCTCATTGCACCACTCACTTTTTTCCCCGCATTAGTTCTGTGATTTACCTCGTATTTCATAGACCGATCAGCTGACACGCCCACTTCCTAAATACTCCCTCCCCCCGATCTGATATCCAATCTTTCATTACCTATTTTTTTTAACATCGCCTTGCTTTTTCCTATGTTCACTTTTAATTTCCTTTTACATATTTCTCCAAATTCATTTACCAACCTCTGAAATTTCTCTTCAGAATCTCCCAAAAGCACAGTGTCATCAGCAAAGAATAACAGTGACAATTCGCACTTTGTATCAGTTTCTTTTTCTCTTAATTACACACCTCTTTCCAGCACCCTCGCATCCACTTCTCTTACAACCCCATCCATGAATATATTGAACAACCATGGTGATATCACGCATTCCTGTCTAAGGTCTACTTTCACTAGGAATTAATTTCCATCTCTCCTACAGACTCTAACCTGAGCATCACTATCCTCATAAAAACCCTTAACTGCTTTTAGTAGTCTAGTAATCTACCACCTTTTCCATACATTTTCAACATCTGTCACATTGCTCTCCTGTCCACCCTATCATATGCCTTTTCCAAATTTATAATTGCAACGAAAACCTCTTTACCATTATCTAAATACTGTTCACCTATATGCTTCACTGTAAACACTGTAAATCCTTCCTAAAGCCTCCTTGTTCATCCGTGATGCAGTTCTCCGTCTTAATAAATAACAAAAAGGCACAATACCGTGACTGGAACGATACACAAATAACCCGCACATAAAAGACAGAAGCTTGCGACGACGTTTCGGTCCGACTTGGACCATTGACAAAGTCACACTAACTTCAGAACACCCGTGACTTAACCTGAATCCTCATTTTTTCTTCTTCTTCTTTTTCTTCTTCCTCTTCCCCTTTCCTGTCTCCTTTTCTCCTCTGGGTTGTCTTTCTCTCTCCTGTCTCGTGTTTCTGTTCCTTCTTTATTTTATTTCACCACTTCCCCTTTCACGCACCTCGGTGTGCTTGCTCTCCCTCTGTAGGTTTCTAGCTCTCTTGCAGTGCTCCCCTTCCTTTGTATTTGACTGGCTCGTCTTCCTTATTTCCCACTTCTACCACTACCACTACTACTACCTCTTCTTCTTCTACTACATCTACTGATGAAATTAGACACATGTGCGGCGTCTGGTTGTCTTTGTTGTGGACGTTTCGCCATCCAGTGGCTGGCTGGATGGCGAAACGTCTACGGTGGGGATGCCCGGGTGTTGTGCATGTGTCATTTCATCCTGCCGGTATTACATACAATTCTTGTACTACTACTACTACTACTTCTACCACTACTACTACCTCCACCTCTTCCTGCCTATATATAGCCGTTCTGCTCCTCCTCTGTTAGTGTGACTTTGTCAATGGTCCAAGTCGGACCGAAACGTCGTCGCAAGCTTCTGTCTTTTATGTGCGGGTTATTTGTGCTCCGTCTTAATCTTCTCTCAATAATAACTCTACCTTATACTTTACCAAGTATACTTAACAGGATTATTCCCCTATAATTTTTACAGTCTTTTGGCCCCTTTGCTTTTATTCAAAGGAACTATACATGCTCTCTGCCAATCCCTAGGTACCTTACCCTCTTTCGTACATTTATTAAGTAAAAGCATCAACCATTGCAAAACTATATTCCCAACTGCTGTTAACATTTCTGTCTTTATCCCATCAATCACAGGAGCTTCACCCCCTTCCCTTCTATCCACTGCCTCCAACACCTCCCCCACCCTCACAACTGGCTCTTCCTCACTCCTATAAGATGTTATACCTCCCTGCCTAATGCACGAAATCACAGCTTCCCTATCTTTATCTTCATTTAACAGTTCCTCAAAATATTCCCACCATCTTCCCGATGCTTCCAACTCTCAATCTCATAACTCTCCTCTCCTATTTTTAACTGTCAAATCCATTCGTTCCCTAGGCTTTCTTAACTTATTAATCTCACTCTAAAACTTTTTCTTATTCTCAGCAATATTTGTTGATAGCATCTCACCCATCCTCTCATTTGCTCTCCTTTTACATTCCTTCACCACTCTCTTAACTTCTCTTTTTCTCTCCGTATTATATTCCTTGCATCACTCCTAGTTTGAAAAATCTCTGGCATCCTAAATTTTTCTCTCTCACTTCTCTCTTTACCTCATGGTCACATTTAAAATGGCTTAAACATGAAAATATAAACTCAGACAAAACACTTGATATTATGTTTGACATAACTAAAGCCTTAGATGTTAATCTGATTTTTCTGAAATGTAATGTCGACAATATCACTTTTAAATATTTTCCCAAAGCCTCTGACCGATTTGAAATTAATTAGAAAATAGACATTTTTGGCTTTCAAATGCAAATTTTAAACTTCAGGTCAGTAGAAGAAACATTGAAACTTATAAACCGTGCAGTGTTACACTAGACAAAATGACTTTGGAAATGCTGCAGTGAATTTATTGGGGTAATTTTGAAATGCAATTAACTGATTTACAAAGCAGCTCAATTTGGAGGCAAAAATTTGTTGAACTTTAAACCCAATTTAAAAATATTGAAAGAAATTTATTAGTGACTGAATTATCGGCGAGTATTACAGATATTGAGATTTTGAAACTCTGGAGTTCCATTCCTTAAACTTTTGAGTCTGAAAAAATTAACAATGGAATAATAACAGCATTAATGTACATGTTCATATGAGTCATTATTTTCAGTGATGAACTTTGTCACGTCTAATTACAGGAGTAGACGTACTGATGAAACTACTGTTACATTCACAGCTCTCAAAAAAAAAAAAAAAATTCTCATACAAAATATCTGGTATTGTTGAAGCAGCAAAAATCTGACTCACAATAAAATATGCTTATTTTCCTTTTCTTATTTTTTATAATATAAATCAGAACCATAAAGTACAGTACTATACATAAAACACGTTATTTTTGAAACGTATTTTTTTATATTATTGATATTAGTAATTTTCTAAGCAGGTTTTCTAAAATGCTTTTGTTAATTAATAGTGAAACTTGTTATACCTAATTAAGCATCTGGACTCTTCTTTTTCTGAATTAAACTTTTATTATTATTATTATTATTATTATTATTATTATTATTATTATTATTATTATTATTCCTTTTGATACTCATTCATTAATTTTGACTATTCTTTTTAAAATAATTGCTGATAATTGTTGTTTGCTTAAACAAACTTCTAAAAACACTCATATATTTTCTTTTCTCCATAAAAAATTTGTAAAATAATAATAATAATAATAATTATTATTATTATATCAGCATTTTACACTTATTTTATGGAGAAAAAAATATTTGAGTGTTCTTAGAAGTTTAAGCAAACTACAATTCTCATCAATTATTTTAAATATTAATAATAATAATAATAATAATTATTATTATTATTAATATTATTATTATAATTATTATAAAATCGCCTTCATAAACCTCTCACTTGCAAGGGTGAGAGTTTTCATAAAGTTATCGGCTATTTGGGCACAAATTCTGAAAAAGGTTCTCCACCTCTTACTGTTTCTGTTAGCGAGATCTTGACAACGCTACTGAACTTAGTGGTATGACTCCCTAGTATATCTGTTAGCGAGATCCTCACAACGTCGCTCAAGTTATCAGTTGAGGTCCGTTTGATGTCTGCTACGTGCCTCGCTCGTACCCACGGAGTCTTTAAGAAGAACAGAAAAATGTGTGGGAAGACGAGAGCGCTTAAGCTGGCTCTTAACGGGCATTAAGACCCCCCACTGCTCCAGCTTCACTATTGGAACCTCTCATTTAGGGGGATTAAACCCATCCCGCACCTCTGACACCTACTTAACACTCCCTCAATGCCTCATTCTCCCTGCCTCTCACCTCTCACATTTTGTCTTCCATATAAAAGTAATGTTAATGACTCTTGTATGCATTTTAAAAATTAAAAGTGTTATCATAAGTCACTTTATTTCAAAGCCTAGCTACAGAATTTTAATCTAACGTATTTATGTATCTCTTTCCCATATATATGTCGTGCCGAATAGGTAAAATTAGCTAATTAACAAGAACTCATTAAAAATTAAATCCTTTCTATAAATTTTCCTTTACGTTTAAAGATATATATTTTTTTCATTTATGTTAATGTAAAAATTAATAGTTTTGTACCAAAAAAAAAAATTAGAAAACTTACCTAACCTTATTATAACAATTGCAATTTAATTTAGTCTCAACCACAAATATATATATATATATATATATATATATATATATATATATATATATATATATATATATATATATATATATATATATATATTATATATATATATAATGTGTGTGTGTGTGTCAGCGGAGAGGTGTGGTGAGGCTTTACTGGTGGTCATATGAGATGGGTGGTGGTGGATGAAGTGAATGGCAGGCGTTTAAGGGCAGAAGTGGATGGCTGGGGTTCACTGGCTGAAGTGGATGGTTGGGATTCACTGATTGAAGTGGATGATTGGGATTCACTTGTTGAAGTGGATGGCTGGGATTCACTGGCTGAAGTGGATGGTTGGGATTCACTGATTGAAGTGGATGATTGGGATTCACTTGTTGAAGTGGATGGCTGGGATTCACTGGCTGAAGTGGATGGTTGGGATTCACTGACTGAAGTGGATGGCTGGGATTCACTGGCTGAAGTGGGTGGTTGGGATTCACTGGTTGAAGTGGATGGTTGTGATTCACTGGTTGAAATGGATGGCTGGGGTTCACTGGTTGAAGTGGATGGTTTGGATTCACTGGTTGAAGTGGATGGTTAGGATTCACTGGTTGAAGTGGATGGTTTCGATTCACTGGTTGAAGTGGATGGAAATTTAAATAGAATGATTAAGGGATAAAATGGTGCCAACAAATAATTCCTCTGTCATCCATACTGACTGGTTTGACCGCCAGTTAACAGGCAAATAACAGATAACTGGGCCGCCTGTGTCGTCGTGAGGCTGGTCGTGTTGAGGCGCAACATGGAAACACGTCGAGCCGCTGCAAAAGGTGGAAATAGGGACAAAAGTGATTCGCGAACAGACGGAAATGCAGTACCTGGAGGCACGAAAGGCGATGGTTCACTATACTCACCCATATGTTGTTGCAGGGGTCGAATCACAGCTCCTAGTCTCTCCTCTTCACCTCATGTGCGTATGTGTGTGTGTACTCACCTATTTGTGGTTGCAGGGGTCGATTCATAGCTTTTGGGCCCGTCTCTTCACTGATAGCTACTAGGTCCTCTCTCTCCCTGCTCCATGACACGTGCGTGCTGCGTGTGTACTCATGTAAATGCGATTGCAATGGTCGATTTACAGTTCCCGGCCCTGCTTTTTTGCTAGTCGCTACTAGATCCACTCTCCCTGCTACAAGAGCCTCATCGTACCTCTTCTTAAAGCTATGTATAGATCTTGCCTCCACTATTTTGCTTTCCAGAGTGTTCCATTTCTTGGAAACTCTAAAGCTGTGAAAATACTTCCAAACATCCCTGTGACTCATCTGAGTTTTCAACTTTCAGTTGTGTTTCCTTGTTCCTGGGCCCCATCTCTGAAATATTCTGCCTGTGTCCATCTTGTCAATTCTTCTCAGTATTTTATGCGTCGTTATCATGTCCGCACTATCCCCCCTGTCCTCCAGTGTCCTCCTCATAGGATATACCCCTTAGCTCTGGGACCAGTCTTGTTGCAAAGTTTTGCACTTTCTCTAATTTCTTGACGTGTTTGACGAGGTATTGGTTCCATACTGGTGCAAGAAGGTAACAAGTTCTGTTTGTGAGCTCACCTGTTGTTGGTTGCAGTGATCGAGTTACAGCTCCTGGAGGGGCCAGGAGCTGTATAAGTGTGTGTGTGTGTGTGTGTGTGTGTGTGTGTGTGTGTGTGTGTGTGTGTGTGTGTGTGTGTGTGTGTGTGTGTGTGTGTGTGAGTGTGAGAGGATATATTACTCAATCTAAGAGTTAAAGATCTTATGCGATTTATGGTGATGGATGGTTGAAGATCAGGGTTTATGATATATGGTTGAGGTGGGTGCTCTTGGATGGTGGTGGGGAAGGCTCTTGATTCGAGGAGTTGAAGCACGTGAGTCAACTTTTGTCATCGCTTACCTCTGTAAAGTATTACTTCATGAAGGTTTTTAGAAGACGAATTTTTTACCAGCAAATGTTTAATAAAATTTTGTGTAACGTCATAATGTTTTTATCATGTAATGTTTTACCGGCTATTGTTTAGATTTATTTAACTTTTTAATAAAACTGTTTACTTTTCGTAACTGTTTACCGTTTAATGTAATGTTTAATAAAACTATTTACCTTTGAAATATTTTACTATGTAATGTTTAAACTTGTAAACAATATTTAGAAAATTGTCACCATTTGCACAGATACATGCAAGGCAGCCATATTAAAATTTAAAAATGATCACTTCTAATTATATTAATGCCCTCCAAAAAAATCCGGACCTCTCGTTAATTAATTCGAAAATATATAAACAAAAAATAAAGATTATAGTTCTTAAATAGTTCTTAAATTAATATTTTGTCATCTCTCTCTTGGCCTTGATGGCTATTAGAGGTCATCTGGGGAAGCCTTCATTCAGATTCCTGAAGTAATCAATGAATAACTGCTTAACACAAATGTCGTTAATCATCATCTGGTGGACTGCCTCGGAGGCCTAAGGAGTGAGCTTAGGTCAAGTTGTTATATCTCCAAGGTGTCATATACCTTCACAAGATCAAAAAAGATAGCGATAGCCGAGCGGTTGTTGGCAAAGGCATTACGTATATATGTATCTTAACAGAGTAAGGGGTCAGTAGTAAAACGGCCCTTACGAGAGCCATTTTGACTAGTGAAGAGATTATTGTGTGTCTCTAAATACAACACCAAACGTCTATTTACCAGACGCTCCAACACCTTGCAAACCGCACTGGTAAGAGCAATGAGAAGATGGTGGGAGGCATCATGTCCCGTAGTACCTGGTTAATGAAAAGGTAGTACAATGGCAGATTTCCACAGCTGGGGTAGAACTCCTCGCGACCAGATAAGATTAACGAGACCTAAGAGGACCAAAGGGCTGATGCATGTAAATGCTGGAGTAATTACATCCGGTCCAGCTGTCGATGATCGGAAAACAGAGAGTGTTGACTCTAATTCTAGAAGCGTAAAAGGCACATTGTAAGTCTCTTCTCCACTAGGAGAAAAGTCTAAGGGCTCAGACACTCTGGTAGATTTGGAGGAAAGAAAGGAGGGGCAGAGATGGAGTTCCTGGGAGATACTGAGATGATGACCAAGTTCGGTGGCAAAGGGCTAGCTGTAGCGACACTGGCAACCCGAAGAATGGGAGACAGGTCGGGAGTGTATTTGCCACTCAGTTTCCGTACTTTTTTCAGACTGCACTCATAGAAAAAGTCTAAGTGACAGAAGAGACACAATCCTGCCAACAAGTGCATTTAGCTTCCCGGATGACACGGCGGGCGGCTGCTCTCGTCCCCTTAAATCAAGGAGGCTCTCTGTGGTCCTATTGTAACGATATCTACCCCACACAGCGCGTTTCAAACATACTGCACGAGCACAGGCAGGAGACCACCAAGGCACGCACCTCTGAGAATGCCTGCCCGAGGTTTGGGGTATAGAATGCGAAGCTGCAGTTAAAACTGACGTCAAGAAGAGTTGTAACAGTTCATCAATGGAGGGCGAAAAAGGATCCTCATTAAAAGCAGTTTGACGCCAGTAAAGGTTCCAATTCGCTCGGTCAAATTGCCAGCGTGATCTGCAAAGAGGTGGTGAGCACAACTGAGAAGTAAGGAAAATGATCGCTGTCATGCAAGTCCGGGAGGACAGACGAGGTAAAGTCTAGTGCAGTTGAGGAAGAGCAAGCCGAGAGATCGATGCAAGAGAGAGATTGAGTACGACGGTCAAAATGGGTGGCAGAACTTGTATTTAAAACATGGAGGGGGAGAGAAGTGAGAAAAT
This sequence comes from Cherax quadricarinatus, assembly GCF_038502225.1. Classification (NCBI taxonomy): domain Eukaryota; kingdom Metazoa; phylum Arthropoda; class Malacostraca; order Decapoda; family Parastacidae; genus Cherax; species Cherax quadricarinatus. Next base: position 23,338,963 of record NC_091338.1, read on the forward strand.
CCTCCAACTGAATTCTGCGAGGGTCACAGTGAGACCCCCATCCCCGGAAGAAATGGCGAGCATTAAAATCGCCAAGTAACAGAAGTGGTGGCGGTAAGGAAGAAATCATAAATGCAGCATCTGGGATAGATAATGCCTGAGAAGGAGAGAGATACAAAGAACAGATTGTATACCACTTATTCAAGTGAATACGGGCTGCAGTGTAATGCAGCAAAGTATGAACTAAGAGCTGATGGTAAGGAATACCGGTGCGTATGAGAAGTACACTTTCAATAAAGGTTCCATCGGGAAAAGGATCCGATGAATATAATAACAGCTGAGTATATTTAGGGTTCTTGTAAACAAACACAAACAGGGAAAAACTGGGAGAGTAACACTTGAAGCTCACCCCGGTTACTTCTGAGACCATGGATATTCCATTGCAAATAAGCCATGATTGCAAAGAGGTTACATGAAATCGGAAGGTAGAGGTGTCTACGGACTAGAAGGGTTAGAAAAGTCCTCATGTGGAGGCACCGGAAAACCAACAAGCAGCGAAGGGTTGGAATACTGCGAAGAAAGGGGTTGTGCAAATAGAGGTGGATCAGTGTTGGATCATGTTGAGGTGGGCACGCGATCTGAAAACCATCGCAGCATATGAGGAGAAGTCGGAAGCATAGTGCATAGTCAAACACTTGTCGTCGGAGGGTGCTGCTACAGGAAGGGGCCCAGAAGGAGGTACATGGACATGGGATTTCATGGTTAAGTCTCCCTTTATTTTTTAGAAAAAACAGAAAAAAACAAAGAAAAAAAAGGAAAAAATTAAAAACGGGGGGGGGGGGGGGAGGTGGAGGAGCAGCTCCCAGCGGGAAAGGGCTGCAAGTCTTCCCTTCTGTGCCCAAGAGGATAACCACAGTGCAGCCAGTAATGCAGATGCGGCATGGAACCCATGCCATACCCTACCCTTCAAGCTAGTAAATTAGCAATCCAGGATAGCAACCTCACATCTACTGAGCCACCTCAGTGGACAAAAGGAAGGGCGATCGGAAACCCGCCACAAAGCATACCTACTTCGGTCACCATCTTCTGGACTACGACAGGCAGCCTCCAGAGATACACCCGTCATCTGAAAGGCACCCGAAGCCTCCCCCCCTCCCCGCCCCGGTAGACCGGAGAGGGATCGGGATCTCAAGATGATCCTGATTCCACGGCAAACTACACTACCACCAAGGACCTCATCGGAAGGAGATGCACCCCACTACGAGGCCTAAGGGAACAACCTCAAAGGTAGAAGCAGGAAAGGGAAAGTGAAGGGATGGGGAGAGGAGGAAAGGGAAAGGGGTGACGTATAGGATGGGACAGGGAAGGGGTGATTGGGGGGTAATTAAGTTCGGTCTGAAGAAGAAGACCAAAATGTCTAATTCCTCAGACTGACAGCCTCTTCACCGTGTCAAGGAGCTCTTATACTTAAATAGTGTAATACCATGTTATGTTTTCAAGGTCACAGAATACAGCAACTAAGATAACGATAAACAGAATTACACAAAAATATAAATGAACACATATTTGAAAATAATCAGTACGCTATTTCAATAAATCGAAGTCTATAAGAGAAATCTTATTCAATGACCCACGAATTCGTAATGACACGATTGTTTGCAATTTCGTAAGTCAGGATGACGGCTTTGAGAGGACTTGAGGTCCTATTTGAAATCTTACTCCTCAAACTAGAACCATAGGTATCACTGAAGAGAAGACCAGTAGTATCATAATATTTTGGAATGCAAAATACACACCATGATTAACAAATGTCAACTATACAGCATGTTCAGTAATGAAGGTCATCTTAACTTTCAGTGATGTAGCTAACAGTGGAGTTTATATTGTTTTTACATGCAGCATCATATAAGCAAAGTTTACTATAAGAGAGATCATTTTTCCTGCATGAACATCTTTGAGATGACGAGGAAGCCTTGCATTGCCAAGTAGTGAGTTCTGTGACGCCTTGTGGTCCAGGAGTAACCTTTGTGGTCACCAATAGAGGATTATTCTTATTTTGATAGTAACGATACTTCAGAAGGTCATATGGTGTTTGATGTGCGTTTTGGTATGGCTATATACTCGACTTTGTACATGCACACGTTTGATATGTGCTTAGAAGGCCACAGAGTGTTGGAGATAAATTGTTGCTGCCTGTTATAGACGTTTGCTGAACAGATAACACCTCTGGTTTGGAATACATGTGATGCAGATACCTTCTGGGCAGTAAACAGAATAGACAAACTTGGCAATATATTCTGCACTTGCTTCGTCACGTCACCTTCATCTTGTAGTTTCATCAGTGCTTGAGTAACATTCTCAGGGTTTATATACTGATCAAGTTGTTTTGCCTGTTCCCAAGAATTGTTCTGTTGTCTGGGCCCGTAAAGACATGGAAGACAGTCAAGGCTTTCGCCTTTCTGCTCCTGAAAGCTCAACAAAAATCGGTTTTATTTCAACTGGTCCTGACGCCACTGATACTGTTGTCCAGTGTACAATTTGTCACAAAACTAAAGTATTATAGTCCAATGATAAAACAAAAGCCAATAATTCCAAGTTTTAAAAAATAAAATAAAGGCATAGACAAACTTACCCACACATTCACTCAACATGATGTGCGCTGTCCTAGTTGTACGATGCATCAGCCATTAATTATTGAAGCCATTCAGAAGAAACAGACATATATTTTTAAGGTGGTGATTAAAAGGAGCTTGAATTAATCAATCCCTCAGCCTGGGGTCGACGCGTGGAGTCCATTATACTTGGTGAAAGTGTAGCATCTTCGCTGAGATGGGCTTATACACTGATGAGGGAATGATTAACTCAAACTCCTCCATATCTTTCACTATTTTCTGCATTAGACTGAAGAAGCCACTGGATGGCAAAATGTTTCCAGCATAAAGATACCCAAGTGTTGCACACAAGTATCTCATTTATCATCTTGTCGGTTTTCTAAACCATTTATTCAAACTCTGTCAGGCACAGAAACATCTTGGAGTCTTAGATGCAGAAAATTCTTCAAAACTTACCTAACTTACAAGAATGACCTACTGGTAGTGTTTTTTTTTCACTGGTGACTCTGTCTACAACTTTTCCACCTCATGCATAGGAAGTATATAATTTCCATCTCCACGAATATTCTGAACTTTCATTAAGATTAACAGAATGAGCACATCGACTCCAGGCTGAGGGGCTGATGGTGATAATTTCACAGGAGTCAAAATTTCACACAATTTTACACAGAAATGATGAATTTGAATCTATCCACTTGATTTCACTCTCAGTTATCGTCGAACTAGAAGGCACCGCTTTTGAACATTTGAAGTCTCGCGTATGAGGGTTTTTGAAGTTATTGGAGCTATTTCAGGATGCTGGGAATGGGTTTAACAACTTTAGTGACAGGGCACGAGCACATGTTAGTTGTTTCTAGAATCTGTTCCTAGTTACCATACGCAACCGTTCAGGGTGAGGGGTTCTTGTGTTATCAGCGACATGAAACCGAAAGTTGAAAAAAAGAGAAAAAGAAAACCTCCAAAGGTTTCTCTTTGAGATACCAAATAATTAGAAGATGCGTTTCGGTCACCATTCTATGCGAGGAAGGAACTTGTGGAAAGACTGCTAGAGAAGGAGGAATGAAGTTGAGTATTTCTGTGTGTGTCAGGAAACATGCGATTACATGTTCAAGTTCCCCTCACATCATCCAGGATAGATGTATTTTATCCACGGATTCACTTGTGCCTCAACGCACCCGACTGAAACAGTGCAGAGTGCGGCATAAGTTGTTAATGTAGATTTGAAGGGAACCAAGAGCGGCAATCACTTGGTCGCCATATGGCAACTATCAAAATATTCTCAATAAAAGTTGTAAACTATGGCATATACTGTTCAAATCTAATTCAAACCTTTCAACGAAACCAATGTCCTAAAATATACAAACATTGTGAGGAAAAAGTTTATTAGATAGGAGTGGTGAAGTAGGAATGAATGGTGGTGGTAGCATGTTGGGCAGTCTGCTTATTCAGCTATGTTGGGTGCATAGTTCTGGCTACCCCACTCCTCCTACACACTGTGGGAGGTGACGAGTGTCTCTTCGACCGGTGGTCAGTCACTTGACTTGCGGCGTCCATCAAATCTGTGAGTATTCGTTCCACTCCTGTTTAAGTTATTATATGTTTGGGTTTTAATGAAAGTTTCACTCTTGTTGAGGGTTTTTATGCTCCAAATTACTCTCGCTTCACATGGTGAGGGTCCGGGTTCGATTCCCGGCGAAGAGTTGGAAACATCGGACGTGTTTCCTTAAACCGGTTGTCTATGTTCACCCATCAATAAAATGGGTACCTGGGTGTTAGTCGACTGGTGTGGGTCGCATCCTGGGACAAAACTGACCTAATTTGCCCGGCTTTCTGTATAGTAGTATGTCATTGATGTTAGCTAGGCCTGTATACCTTGTACATGTACTTGTAGCAAATAAAGATATTATTATTATTATTATTATTATTATTATTATTATTATTATTATTATTATTATTATTATTATAAAAGATCGTACACCTAACGCGTGAGTAATTTATCGAGTGGTGTGTAACTTTGTGCTTTCTTTATTTTAGCCTTGATTGTCGGCTCGGGTCATCCGACACAGGTGAGATATGCAGGTCAACATAGATCTTCACCCTATCTGAAACGTCACTCTCACTGAACCCTTTTCACTCGCAGTCAACACACCATCAGCTACACACCATCCCAGCAGCCTTCTCCCAGTTAGAGCTCCACCACCATGATGATTCATGGTGATACTGGCAACTCGCCTGCTTGACAAGTGTTGTGGTGATCAGAGGAACACAGTACTTCTGTTCGTCAGAATCTCTACTCTTGTTGGGAGTTACTGTCTGCTCAGTGTTAAGTCACTTCCACCTGTGACCCCCCCCCCACCATCATCAACAACGGCTCAGTGTTCCAAACCACGATTCAGAGCTGCGTGCCCAGAACATCGGCACGGCACCATTCTTCACTACGTCACTGTGTACATATTAGCTTTGAATTATTAATTAGTTATATATTTCATTTTTTGCTTCATGTAGGATTAATTTCATGTTTAAGTGTTTTATATTCTTCACTGATTTTATTTATTAATCAAATTGTTTATTTTTTTGGTTATTGGTTTTTCTATCTTTCCATTTCAATAAGGAGGAACCAGTCTGAGGGTCTGATAGTGCTGCATGAACTTACACTCTGAGGGCCTGATAGTGCTGCATGAACTTACACTCTGAGGGCCTGATAGTGCTGCATGAACTTACACTCTGAGGGCCTGATAGTGCTGCATGAACTTACACTCTGAGGGTCTGATAGTGCTGCATGAACTTACACTCTGAGGGTCTGATAGTGCTGCATGAACTTACACTCTGAGGGTCTGATAGTGCTGCATGAACTTACACTCTAAGGGTCTGATAGTGCTGCATGAACTTACACTCTGAGGGTCTGATAGTGCTGCATGAACTTACACTCTGAGGGTCTGATAGTGCTGCATGAACTTACACTCTGAGGGCCTGATAGTGCTGCATGAACTTACACTCTGAGGGCCTGATAGTGCTGCATGAACTTACACTCTGAGGGCCTGATAGTGCTGCATGAACTTACACTCTGAGGGTCTGATAGTGCTGCATGAACTTACACTCTGAGGGTCTGATAGTGCTGCATGAACTTACACTCTGAGGGTCTGATAGTGCTGCATGAACTTACACTCTAAGGGTCTGATAGTGCTGCATGAACTTACACTCTGAGGGTCTGATAGTGCTGCATGAACTTACACTCTGAGGGTCTGATAGTGCTGCATGAACTTACACTCTGAGGGTCTGATAGTGCTGCATGAACTTACACTCTGAGGGTCTGATAGTGCTGCATGAACTTACACTCTCAGGGTCTGATAGTGATGCATGAACTTACACTCTGAGGGTCTGAATAGTGCTGCATGAACTTACACTCTGAGGGTCTGAACTTACACTCTGAGGGTCTGATAGTGCTGCATGAACTTACACTCTGAGGGTCTGATAGTGCTGCATGAACTTACACTCTCAGGGTCTGATAGTGCTGCATGAACTTACACTCTCAGGGTCTGATAGTGCTGCATGAACTTACACTCTCAGGGTCTGATAGTGCTGCATGAACTTACACTCTGAGGGTCTGATGGTGCTGCATGAACTTACACTCTGAGGGTCTGATGGTGCTACATGAACTTACACTCTGAGGGTCGGATGGTGCTACATGAACTTACACTCTGAGGGTCTGATGGTGCTGCATGAACTTACACTCTGAGGGTCTAATAGTGCTGCATGAACTTACACTCTGAGGGTCTGATAGTGCTGCATGAACTTACACTCTGAGGGTCTGATGGTGCTGCATGAACTTACACTCTGAGGGTCTGATAGTGCTGCATGAACTTACACTCTGAGGGTCTGAACTTACACTCTGAGGGTCTGATGGTGCTACATGAACTTACACTCTGAGGGTCTGATAGTGCTGCATGAACTTACACTCTGAGGGTCTGATAGTGCTGCATGAACTTACACTCTGAGGGTCTGATGGTGCTACATGAACTTACACTGAGGGTCTGATAGTGCTGCATGAACTTACACTCTGAGGGTCTGATAGTGCTGCATGAACTTACACTCTGAGGGTCTGAACTTACACTCTGAGGGTCTGATGGTGCTACATGAACTTACACTCTGAGGGTCTGATAGTGCTGCATGAACTTACACTCTGAGGGTCTGAACTTACACTCTGAGGGTCTGATGGTGCTACATGAACTTACACTCTGAGGGTCTGATAGTGCTGCATGAACTTACACTCTGAGGGTGTGATAGTGCTGCATGAACTTACACTCTGAGGGTCTGATAGTGCTGCATGAACTTACACTCTGAGGGCCAGATAGTGCTACATGAACTTACACTCTGAGGGCCTGATAGTGCTGCATGAACTTACACTCTGAGGGTCTGATAGTGCTGCATGAACTTACACTCTGAGGGCCAGATAGTGCTACATGAACTTACACTCTGAGGGTCTGATAGTGCTACATGAACCTACACTCTGAGGGTCTGATAGTGCTGCATGAACTTACACTCTGAGGGCCAGATAGTGCTACATGAACTTACACTCTGAGGGTCTGATAGTGCTACATGAACCTACACTCTGAGGGTCTAATAGTGCTGCATGAACCTACACTCTGAGGGTCTGATAGTGCTGCATGAACCTACACTCTGAGGGTCTGATAGTGCTGCATGAACCTACACTCTGAGGGTCTGATAGTGCTGCATGAACTTACACTCTGAGGGTCTGATAGTGCTGCATGAACCTACACTCTGAGGGTCTGATAGTGCTGCATGAACCTACACTCTGAGGGCCTGATAGTGCTGCATGAACCTACACTCTGAGGGTCTGATAGTGCTGCATGAACTTACACTCTGAGGGCCTGATAGTGCTGCATGAACCTACACAAGCATATTAAGCTGAGTTACAACCTCACGTTATGATGGAAGTCATCAAGACAATCAGATACAGCAGTCAGAAATTATTGCATGAAAAGCAGCATTCCATTTTTTTAAGTTCTACCAAAAAAGATAACTGAGATTTACGCAAGCTAAAATCAATCCAGACTTTTCTCTAAGACTTTCCAGCTTTTAACGAAGACAATAGGTTATATGTAAGCCTGGTGTACATAACAGGTGTTTAACAACGGTCTTGAGGGAACATAGGTGTTATAGACACATAAAAGAACATTAAGGTGATTTTACACAGGATACCAAAGTCAAACACTGACTTATTTCTGACCAGAAGAAAGGTTCTCCAATTATATCACAAAAATTAATTTTTTAATAAAATTGACAAATGATAACTTACACTACCTAACGTCAAGAGATTATCTCCATTGAGGAAAACACGTCAATACCAAGAGTTTATAGGTGACAAAAAAAATGCATTTCTCGGTTATTGCAGAGAATCCAACAGTATTTGTAGCCACACAGTTTGGGTCCATGAAATTCTCCATCCGTTTCATACAATGCATCGGCCAGTGAAGATTGATGCCGTTTAGGACTGTTAGATTTTAAACAAAGAGCGCTAAACTCTCAAGTGTCATTTAGAGCCTGTGGAATGCGAGGCATTTAAATTCGATTCAAGCAAGATAAATCCTGTTCCTTTGGATCAAGAGCCTCCTTCACCAGCATCAATTGGGAAATAATGGAGGTTAAAAGTGGCAAAGAGGCGGCTTATAATGTATTACTGAGCATTGAGCAGCCAGGCTGGCACTCAGTCCCACGAGTCTTGCTGGTGCTCAGTCCCACGAGTCTTGCTGGTGCTCAGTCCCACGAGTCTTGCTGGTGCTCAGTCCCACGAGTCTTGCCGGCACTCAGTCCCACGAGTCTTGCCGGCACTCAGTCCCACGAGTCTTGCCGGCACTCAGTCCCACGAGTCTTGCTGGCACTCAGTCTCACGAGTCTTGCTGGCACTCAGTCCCACCAGTCTTGCTGGCACTCAGTCCCACCAGTCTTGCTGGCACTCAGTCCCACCAGTCTTGCTGGCACTCAGTCCCACCAGTCTTGCTGGCACTCAGTCCCAGGAGTCTTGCCGGCACTCAGTCTCACCAGTCTTGCTGGCACTCAGTCCCACGAGTCTTGCCGGTACTCAGTCCCACGAGTCTTGCCGGTACTCAGTCCCACGAGTCTTGCCGGCACTCAGTCCCACGAGTCTTGCCGGCACTCAGTCCCACGAGTCTTGCCGGCACTCAGTCCCACGAGTCTTGCCGGCACTCAGTCCCACGAATCTTGCCGGCACTCAGTCCCACGAGTCTTGCCGGCACTCAGTCTTACGAGTCTTGCCGGCACTCAGTCCCACGAGTCTTGCCGGCACTCAGTCCCACGAGTCTTGCCGGCACTCAGTCCCACGAGTCTTGCCGGCACTCAGTCCCACGAGTCTTGCCGGCACTCAGTCCCACCAGTCTTGCCGGCACTCAGTCCCACCAGTCTTGCCGGCACTCAGTCCCACCAGTCTTGCCGGCACTCAGTCCCACCAGTCTTGCCGGCACTCAGTCCCACCAGTCTTGCCGGCGCTCAGTCCCACCAGTCTTGCCGGCGCTCAGTCCCACCAGTCTTGCCGGCGCTCAGTCCCACCAGTCTTGCCGGCGCTCAGTCCCACCAGTCTTGCCGGCGCTCAGTCCCACCAGTCTTGCCGGCGCTCAGTCCCACCAGTCTTGCCGGCGCTCAGTCCCACCAGTCTTGCCGGCACTCAGTCCCACCAGTCTTGCTGGCACTCAGTCCCACCAGTCTTGCTGGCACTCAGTCCCACCAGTCTTGCTGGCACTCAGTCCCACCAGTCTTGCTGGCACTCAGTCCCACCAGTCTTGCTGGCACTCAGTCCCACCAGTCTTGCTGGCACTCAGTCCCACCAGTCTTGCTGGCACTCAGTCCCACCAGTCTTGCTGGCACTCAGTCCCACCAGTCTTGCTGGCACTCAGTCCCACCAGTCTTGCTGGCACTCAGTCCCACCAGTCTTGCTGGCACTCAGTCCCACCAGTCTTGCTGGCACTCAGTCCCACCAGTCTTGCTGGCACTCAGTCCCACCAGTCTTGCTGGCACTCAGTCCCACCAGTCTTGCTGGCACTCATTCCCACCAGTCTTGCTGGCACTCATTCCCACCAGTCTTGCTGGCACTCAGTCCCACCAGTCTTGCTGGCACTCAGTCCCACCAGTCTTGCTGGCACTCAGTCCCACCAGTCTTGCTGGCACTCAGTCCCACCAGTCTTGCTGGCACTCAGTCCCACCAGTCTTGCTGGCACTCAGTCCCACCAGTCTTGCTGGCACTCAGTCCCACCAGTCTTGCTGGCACTCAGTCCCACCAGTCTTGCTGGCACTCAGTCCCACCAGTCTTGCTGGCACTCAGTCCCACCAGTCTTGCTGGCACTCAGTCCCACCAGTCTTGCTGGCACTCAGTCCCACCAGTCTTGCTGGCACTCAGTCCCACCAGTCTTGCTGGCACTCAGTCCCACCAGTCTTGCTGGCACTCAGTCTCACCAGTCTTGCTGGCACTCAGTCCCACCAGTCTTGCTGGCACTCAGTCCCACCAGTCTTGCTGGCACTCAGTCCCACCAGTCTTGCTGGCACTCAGTCCCACCAGTCTTGCTGGCACTCAGTCCCACCAGTCTTGCTGGCACTCAGTCCCACCAGTCTTGCTGGCACTCAGTCCCACCAGTCTTGCTGGCACTCAGTCCCACCAGTCTTGCTGGCACTCAGTCCCACCAGTCTTGCTGGCACTCAGTCCCACCAGTCTTGCTGGCACTCAGTCCCACCAGTCTTGCTGGCACTCAGTCCCACCAGTCTTGCTGGCACTCAGTCCCACCAGTCTTGCCCAAGATGCATTACATTTTTTATATTATTTGTTATTATCACACTGGCCGATTCCCACCAAGGCAGGGTGGCCCGAAAAAGAAAAACTTTCACCATCATTCACTCCATCACTGTCTTGCCAGAAGGGTGCTTTACACTACAGTTTTTAAACTGCAACATTGACACCCCTCCTTCAGAGTGCAGGCACTGTACTTCCCATCTCCAGGACTCAAGTCCGGCCTGCCGGTTTCCCTGAACCCCTTCATAAATGTTACTTTGCTCACACTCCAACAGCACGTCAAGTATTGAAAACCATTTGTCTCCATTCACTCCTATCAAATACGCTCACGCATGCTCGCTGGAAGTCCAAGCCCCTCGCACACATAACCTCCTTACCCCCTCCCTTCAACCTTTCCTAGGCCGACCCCTACCCCGCCTTCCTTCCACTACAGACTGATAAACTCTTGAAGTCATTCTGTTTCGCTCCATTCTCTCTACATGTCCGAACCACCTCAACAACCCTTCCTCAGCCCTCTGGACAACAGTTTTGACAATCCCGCACCCCCTCCTGACTTCCAAACTACTAATTCTCTTCATTATATTCACACCACACATTGCCCTCAGACATGACATCTCCACTGCCTCCAGTCTTCTCCTCGCTGCAACATTCATCACCCATGCTTCACACCCATATAAGAGCGTTGATATACTCTCTCCATCCAATCTGATATCCAATCTTTCATCACCTAATCTTTTTATCCTCATAACCTTACTCTTTCCTGTATTCACTTTTAATTTTCTTCTTTTACATACCCTACCAAATTCATCCACCAACCTCTGCAACTTCTCTTCAGAATCTCCCAAGAGCACAGTGTCATCAGCAAAGAGCAACTGTGACAACTCCCACTTTATGTGTGATTCTTTATCTTTTAACTCATCGCCTCTTGCCAAAACCCTCGCATTTACTTCTCTTACAACCTCATCTATAAATATATTAAACAACCACGGTGACATCACACATCCCTGTCTAAGGCCTACTTTTACTGGGAAATAATCTCCCTCTTTCCTACATACTCTAACTTGAGCCTCACTATCCTCTTAAAAACTCTTCACTGCTTTCAGTAACCTACCTCCTATACCATACACTTGCAACATCTGCCACATTGCCCCCCTATCCACCCTGTCATACGCCTTTTTCGAATCCATAAATGCCACAAAAACCACTTTAGCCTTATCTAAATACTGTTCACTTATATGTTTCACTGTAAACACCTGGTCCACACATCCCCTACGTTTCCTAAAGCCTCCTTGTTCATCGGCTATCCTATTCTCCGTCTTACTCATAATTCTTTCAATAATAACTCTCCCATACTCTTTACCAGGTATACTCAACAGACTTATCCCCCTATAATTTTTGCACTCTCTTTTGTCCCATTTGCCTTATAGAAAGGAACTATACATGCTCTCTGCCAATCCCTAGGTACCTTACCCTCTTCCATACATTTATTAAATAAAAGCACCAACCACTCCAAAACTATATCCTCACCTGATTTTAACATTTATGTCTTTATCCCATCAATCCTAGCTGCCTTACCCCTGCCATTCTACCCACTGCCTCACGAACTTCCCCCACACTCACAACTGACTCTTCCTCACTCCTACAAGATGTTATTCCTCCTTGCCCTATACATGAAATCACAGCTTCCCTATCTTCATCAACATCTAACAATTCCTCAAAATATTCCCTCCATCTTCCCAATACCTCTAACTCTCCATTTAATAACTCTCCTCTCCTATTTTTAACTGACAAATCCACTTGTTCTCTAGGCTTTCTCAACTTGTTAATCTCACTCCAAAACTTTTTCTTGTTTTCAACAAAATTTGTTGATAACATCTCACCCATTCTCTCATTTGCTCTCTTTTTACACTGCTTCACCACTCTCTTAACCTCTCTCTTTTTCTCCATATACTCTTCCCTCCTTTCATCACTTCTTTTCTCCCTTACTACTCTCTTTACATCATCATTCCACCAATCGCTCCTCTTCCCTCCCGCACCCAGTTTCCTGTAACCACAAACTTCTGCTGAACACTCTAACACTACATTTTTAAACCTACCCCTTCAGCGTTGATAGTTGAAGCCGATCGAATAAGGCGTTCTCGAGAAATAAACGAAAATTGTAATAAAGAGAACAAAGATATTGCTGAAAAAACTCCCAAAACTGAAGATTTTTTTTTCAGTTTCTTCTCATTTTTCAAAAACCCAGTTTCATAAAATTTATAAAAATGGCAAAATTAATAGAAAAAATATTTAATAATATACAACAGCATTTAGGGTTTAAAACTGAGCGGAAGAGTCATTCTCTAGTTATTTCATGGGAAACAATTTGTTTAATAGAACTGGAAAATTGAAATTTACACTGCATGGAAGGGTAACCTCTTTTTAATAAAGTCCACCAATGGTCATAAATTAGACACATGTGCAACTCTTGGGTATCTTTATTGAGGAAACGTTTCGCCACACAGTGGCTTCATCAGTCCATACATAGGAGAAACTTGAAGAACAGGACTGCTGCACCTCTCCTGCCATACGGTTTATAAGCTGCTTCTCCGCTGATATGCCGTATTCTATTCAAGATTGATGGACTGAACACATCGACTCAAGGTTGAGGGACTGATTACCTCATTCTCCTCCTGTTCTTCAAGTTTATCCTATGTATGGACTGATGAAGCCACTGTGTGGCGAAACGTTTCCTCAATAAAGATACCCAAGAGTTGCACATGTGTCTAATTTATCAACATGTCGGTTCTCTAAACCAATCATCTACACCAATGGTCATGAAATTGAAGTCGGTCAAAAAGCACATTCTCGAATAATTTATCTGATTTCAAAGATTCCAAAATTTTTATCTATTTTAGTAAGTTTTCAAATCTGCACCAATTTTGACTAAATTTAAGGACTGTCAGTCTTATTTTAGAACATATCGTCAATAATATTGTGAAGCCAGTCAGAACAAGCACTCTTTATTGAATAAAAAGTATCACTACTTATTAAATAAAACTGGCAAATTGGGACTTAAGGTGCACAACAGCAGTGTCAGACTTGTCGTCAGGAAACCATTCCAGTGGTGGTAATCTGGAACCAATAAGATGGTTCCTTCAGCAGTTATGGAATCCAATGATTCCCAATTTCTTTTTTTTTTACTGTTTTACTACATTAACAAGTTTCGCTGGATGCAAACAAAATTTAATGAGGCCTGGTCACAGACCGGGCCACGGGGGCGTTGACCCCTGTAACCCTCTACAGGTATCTCCAGGTATACTATCCCAGTTCCGAGATGCATCAGCAATTAAATACTGAAGCAGCGCAGGCGAGGTAAACAAACTTAAAGTGACTAAACAGGAATATAAAATTATCTCTATTTCACACATACAATCGACAGTTTTACACATAAGAACATATGTAAAGTAAAAGGACACAAGTGCAACTAATGTGACATTTATTGTGGCAACGTTTCGCTCTCCAGGAGCTTTATCAAGCCATTACAAACAATACATGGACACAGAGGGTATATAAAGGCTCGGAGTGAGGTGAATACTAGTGAGGTACCATTCCGATGTTCACTAGTGGTAGTAGTAGTAGTAGTAGTGGTAGTGACAAAAGCAATTAATTCGTACATGAGTAAAAGGATATAATTCCACCAATCATCTTATGAAATTCAGAGACGCCCAATTAGTGATAAAAGAAACTAATTTCCGCACACGCAAGTGCCTTGAATCAGCACTGATCGCTGTTTCGAATACAATTAAACAAAACAACGGCAGCTTCACCATCTCCGAAGTCTTAGCAAGAATCCTCCTGAAAACAGTAAACCCTGCCGTCACATAGTCTCTCCTGTTATACTACACATAGCACAGAGAGTGAACACTGAAACAACCTGCCTCATTCCAGTTTATATTTGTCCAACCTATTTTTATGTTACCCAAGTAATAGCTTTTATATCCTTTTACTCATGTACGAATTAATTGCTTTTGTCACTACCACTACTACTACTACTACTACCACTAGTGAACATCGGAATGGTACCTCACTAGTATTCACCTCACTCCGAGCCTTTATATACCCTCTGTGTCCATGTATTGTTTGTAATGGCTTGATAAAGCTCCTGGAGAGCGAAACGTTGCCACAATAAATATCACATTAGTTGCACTTGTGTCCTTTTACTTTACATATTGTCGGTAATTCTACCAACTTTATTACAATCTATCGGACACCGCAACATAATGGACATTTCATGCAGACGTTATTTGGACACCCTTCTTCGTGCTCACAGCTATCGCAACAGACACAACTTCCTACAAGATTGCCTGGCAGAGAAGGTGATCCCTAAGTCTACTCCTGCACAACTCTCCAACTCCAAGCACCCCTTCTCTCCAGCTACCCAAGCTTACTTAACTGAATGTGCCGAAGAACTTTCTAACATCGCTAAGGAAACCTTTGAAACTGCAAGGAATATGAGGGCCAATCTTCAGATTGACCAACACACTGCTGAGCATATTCTCAGCACAGTCACCACAGCTAACCTCCAACAGAAGATCAAACTCAATCGCAAACTTCAGTACCTCTGCACTAACAGTCGGTGGAAGGAAATGGGACGCGAATCCCTGATAAACAACTTATCGTCACGCACCTTAACCGACTACGAGAAACAAGCACTGAGTCTGGGACTCAAATTTACCACCAACATACGCAAACCTATCAACTCAATCTTGTTACCAGGAACCATAGACACAGTGACAGCAACTTCCAGAAGGGTTATATACAGGGCCTTCTCACTGCAGCTTTATGTGAACCTTCTTCTTCTAATCTTCCTAGAAGATACATCACTGCCCTTAAGGACCTCGCCAACGACCCCAACATTATCGTCACCACCGCCGACAAAGGAGGTGGAGTCGTCATACTCAACACCAGTGACTACAACACTAAAATGATGGACCTTTTGAATGATCAATCTACATACGAACCTATCAGCACTCAACAGTGGGAGACGCTCACCAAAGACTTTCTATACAAAAGCAGACAAATACTCAAACGCACTAGAGAAGGGAAGAAACTTCTGTACTTGTTACCAAGCAACCCTAAACCAGCACACATGTATGGTTTACCCAAGACCCATAAACACAATATTCCTCTCAGACCAATCACGTCAGGAATAGGCAGTGCTCCACACAAACTAGCCGGAGTTCTTGCCAAACATCTTTCCTGCCTTCTGGGGACCATCAGCCCCGCTCATCTTAAACACTCAGGCGACCTCCTCAACCGCATCCGTAACCTCTCCATCCGTAACAAGAAACTAAGCAGTTTGGATGTGACTTCCCTCTTCACAAAAGTACCTACCAAAAAAGCCATCGAGGTTCTACGACGTAAAGTCAACCAGGACCTTAATCTTCCTTTACCTCCCGGAGATTTTGTTGACTTGATTGAACTCTGTGTTAACTTCAACTGTTTTTCCTTCAATAACAAGCTCTACAAACAAACCTACGGCATGGGAATGGGGTCCCCAATAAGTGCCGTCCTAGCCAACTTATACATGGAACACCTAGAGTCCGAACACTTCGCCAACATCATCCCTTCAAGCGTCACTTGGTTACGTTACGTGGACGATGTCCTCGTAATAACTCCAAAACGTTTTGATGTACGGGATCTTCAGGCAAGGCTCAACGCAGTTGAACCAGCGATTCAGTTTACACTAGAAGAAGAGTCCAATGACAAGCTACCTTTCCTCGACGTCCTCATTCACAAAGTAGACAACAACCTAAGATTTCAAGTTTATCGGAAACCCACCAATAAAAATGATCTCACACACTTCTATTCCAGTCAAGATACCAAGACCAAAAGAGGCATCATCATCGGGTTTTTCCTAAGAGCATACCGAATTTGTAGTCCTGAGTTTCTTGACGAGGAATGTACTTACATTCACCAAACATTCACTGAGTTACAATTTCCTTCTTTTTTCATCAAAGACTGCAAGAAAAGAGCTCTTCAGATCATCAATTCTCCACGCATCAACACCGCTCCCAACAAAGTTATAATTCTTCCCAACAGCCAGGTTGCACTAAACGTCTCAAAAGTACTTTCACAAGCTAACACCAGAGTCGCCATCGCTTCTACCACTTCAATAAAGGATCTAACCAGGACAAAACCCAAGCACCACGAACCAGTCAATGCAGGAGTTTACACTATACCCTGTGGAGGCTGTGACAAGATCTACGTAGGTGAAACAGCAAGAAACCTCGACACCCGCCTCAATGAACACATATACGCATGTAGGAACGACAACTTAAACAACGCCTGTGTACAACACCGAAATTCCACCAATCATCTTATGAAATTCAGAGACGCCCAATTAGTGATAAAAGAAACTAATTTCCGCACACGCAAGTGCCTTGAATCAGCACTGATCGCTGTTTCGAATACAATTAAACAAAACAACGGCAGCTTCACCATCTCCGAAGTCTTAGCAAGAATCCTCCTGAAAACAGTAAACCCTGCCGTCACATAGTCTCTCCTGTTATACTACACAAAGCACAGAGAGTGAACACTGAAACAACCTGCCTCATTCCAGTTTATATTTGTCCAACCTATTTTTATGTTACCCAAGTAATAGCTTTTATATCCTTTTACTCATGTACGAATTATTTGCTTTTGTCACTACCACTACTACTACTACTACTACCACTAGTGAACATCGGAATGGTACCTCACTAGTATTCACCTCACTCCGAGCCTTTATATACCCTCTGTGTCCATGTATTGTTTGTAATGGCTTGATAAAGCTCCTGGAGAGCGAAACGTTGCCACAATAAATGTCAAATTAGTTGCACTTGTGTCCTTTTACTTTACATATTGTCGGTAATTCTACCAACTTTATTACATAAGAACATAAGAAAGGAGGAGCACTGCAGCAGGCCTGTTGGCCCATACTAGGCAGGTCCTTCACAATCCATCCCACTAACAGAATATTTGCCCAACTGAATTTTCAATTCTACCCAAGGAACAAGCTTTCTATTAACTTATGTGCAAGTCCCAATCAAATCCAACCCCTCTCACTCATGTATTTATCCAACCTAAATTTGAAACTACCCAAGATCTTAGCCTCAATAACCCTACTAGGCAGACTGTTCCACTCATCAACTACCCTATTTCAAAACCAATACTTTCCTATATCCTTTCGAAATCAAACCTTGTCTAATTTGAATCCATTATTTCGGGTTCTCTCTTGGAGAGATATCCTCAAGACCTTATTAATATCCCCTTTATTAATACCCATCTTCCACTTGTACACTTCGATTACGTCTCCCCTCATTCTTTGTCTTACAAGTGAATGTAATTTAAGGGACTTCAATCTCTCTTCATACGGAAGATTTCTAATGCAATGAATTAATTTTGTCATTCGTCGCTGAATGTTTTCTAACGAATTTATGTCTATTCTGTAAAATGGAGGCCAGAACTGAGCTGTGTAATCTAGGTGAGGCCTTACTATTGACGTATAAAGCTGAAGTATAACCGCTGGACTTCTGTTGCTTACACTTCTTGATAAAAATCCCAGCACTCTATTTGTCTTATAACGTACGCTTAGGCACTGCTGTCTTGTAGATGAATGGTTCAAAGAACCAACACTTTGTTAAATTAGACACATGTGCAACTATTGGGTATCTTTATTGAGGAAACGTTTCGCCACACAGTGGCTTCAGTCCATACAAAGGATTAACTTGAAGAACAGGAGGAGAATGAGGTAATCAGTCCCTAAACCTTGAGTCGATGTGGTCAGTCCATCAATCTTGAATAGAATAGAACCATTCATCTTCAAACCTGTCAGACACTGCAACTTCTTGGGATCTTAATACTTGGGAATTAATCTCTTGCCTAACCCTTGGGCACAACCTACTTCCGCATTGGACAAATGTGACACCACCTATGACTGCTGCACCTCTCCTACCAACGGTTTATAAGCTCCTTCTCCGCTCATATGCCGTATTCTATTCAAGATTGATGGACTGACCACATCGACTCAAGGTTGAGGGACTGATTACCTCATTCTCCTCCTGTTCTTCAAGTTTATCCTTTGTATGGACTGATGAAGCCACTGTGTGGCGAAACGTTTCCTCAGTAAAGATACCCAAGAGTTGCACATGTGTCTAATTTAACATTGCTGTCTTGGTTTAAGGTTGCTGCTTACCATAACCCCGAAATCGTTTTCGCATTCTATACGGCCAAGTTCAACATTATTAAGCTGGTAGGTGCTAGAGTTATAAACACTTCCGAGCTTTAGAACTTTACATTTATCTACATTGAACTGCATCTGCCAGTTTTCTGACCACGAACTGTGTTTGTCTAAATCCTCCTGAAGTTCCGAGACATCAACGTCTGAATCGATTATCCTACCTATCTTCGTGTCATCAGCAAATTTGCTAATGACACTAGTAATTCTCTCGTCAAGGTCATTTATATATATTATAAACAACAATGGCCTAAAACTGATCCCTGCGGAACGCCACTTGTTACAGATCCCCACTCAGATTTAACCCCAGTTATGCACACTCTCTGCTTCCTCTTAGTGAGCCATGACTCGATCCATGACAGCAATTCTCCCCCATTGTCATGAGCAGCCACTTTCTTCAGCAGTCTCTGATGTGGTACTCTGTCAAAAGCCTTACTAAAATCTAAATAAACAATATCGAATTCTTTATCCTGATCAACGGCCTCAAAAGCTTTGCTGAAGAAGATTAATAAATTAGACAAGAACGGTCCCTGGTGAATCCATGTTGAGTATCTTTAATCAAATTATGCCTATCGAGATGACTTCTTATATTATCAGCTATAATTGACTCCAGCAATTTGCCTGCAATTGAGGTTAGGCTTATTGGGCGGTAATTTGACGGTAACGACTTGTCCCCTGCTTTAAAAATAGGAATTACATTAGCCATCTTCCACATATCAGGCACTACACCTGTTTGAAGAGATAAATTAAAAATATTAGTTAATGGTTCACAGAGTTCCATTTTGCATTCCTTAAGAGCCCTTGAAAAAAGCTCATCAGGAACCGATGATTTATTTTGCTTCAAACGGTATATCTGTTTCATAACCATTTCGCTAGTGACTGATATTACATAATTTATCTTCTTCAGGCCAAGTAAAAACCTAATTATTGGGATATTATTAGTGTCTTCCAGAGTAAAAATCGAGAGAAAATAATTATTAAGAATAGAGCACATTTCATTCTCTTTCAGTAAGATGCCCAGAGTTATTTTTAAGAGGACCTATCTTATCTCTAACTTTTGTTCTATACACCTGGAAAAAACTTTCAGGGTTAGATTTCGAATCCCTAGCAACTTTAATTTCATATTCCCGTTTAGCTTTTCTTATCCCCTTTTTAACGTCCCTCTTAATGTCAATATACTGATTCATAAGAAGCCCTCACCTCTTTTGATACACCTATAAATGCCTTTCTTCTGCCCTAAAAGATATTTCAGCCTATTATTCATCCATTTTGGGTCATTTCTATTTGATCTAATTTCATTATAAGGGATAAATGTTCTTTGAGCAGCATGTATAGTGTTTAGAAAACTCTCATACTGATAGCTCTCTTCGTTACCCCAGTCAACAGATGACAAGTGTTCTCTAAGCCCATTGTAATCTGCTAAGCGAAAATCTGCTACTGTTACTGAGTTATCCCTACTATCATACTTCCATTCAATACTAAAGGTAATTGATTTATGATCACTTGCGCCGAGTTCCTCTGTAATTTCTAAATTATTAACAAGGGTTTCCTTGTTTGCCATAACTAAGTCAAGCAGGTTATTTCCCCTTGTAGGTTCTGTCACAAACTGCTTCAAAAAACAATCCTGAAATACTTCTAAGAAATCGTTAGATTCTAAATTCCCAGTCAAGAAATTCCAATCAATCTGACTAAAGTTGAAGTCCCATAGAATCACTTCGTTATCGTGCCTCGTGGCCTTAACAATTTCCTCCCATAGTAGTCTCCCTTCGTCCCTATCTAAGTTTGGGGGACGGTATATTACACCTAAAATTAATTTTTCATGCCGCTCTGAAAATTCTATCCAAAGAGACTCTGTATGTGTTATTTCAGATTTTATACCCGTTTTTATGCAACAGTTCAAGCGATTTCGGACATACAATGCCACCCCACCCCCATTCCCGATACTTCTATCTACTTGAAACAATTTAAAACCCTGTATGTGACATTCAGGAGGCATGTCCCGATTTTTCGTATTGAACCACGTCTCAGTTATGGCAAATACATCAATGTTACCTGCACTAGCAACTAATCTCAACTCGTCCATTTTATTCCTAGCACTACTACTACTTGTGTAATATATATTTAAGGACCCTCTTTTTACTCTTCCTGCTCCTTTTTGTTCTTCCACTATACCTATCACTGTCCTCGTTACTGTTAAGATTTATAATTTCAAAGCCTTAATCCATGTTTCGACACTCTTTATTTTCCATTTCTAAACCCATACCTCTAACTAGTCCTCGTTTGAAGTCCTAACAACACCCTAAACTGAGCTAGCAAGGAAACTTCTGAATTCGTCATATCTTTCACCACCTTCTTGTGAATGTATGAAGCTCCGCCACTGAGGATTTTGAAAGCTGTCCGAGCCATTCCAGTATGTTGGAAATTGGTTGAAGAACTTTGGTCACAGGGCATTTGAACATGGTGCTTGTTCCTAGAATTTGGTTCTCGTTACTATACACAGTAATTGAAAATTTTAAGCCGATTGGCTGAGGCGATCTCGAATTATGAGTGAAATAGCAATAAGTTCTCTATTCCATTGGGGTTCTTATGTATATTCTCTGGATACTACTTTCATCAGTCAACTAACTCCTCGATACCTATTTACTGCTAGGTGTACAATGGCACCAAGAGTTAGGAGACTTGGTCTTATGATCCACCCCGTCAAGGAGGTCACTTACAACAGTCTAATTCCTCTACACTCGTTTAATGCTATGTAAACAGAGACAATAGATGACAGGAGACTTGTGTCTCGTCTAATTCTACCTTGTTCCCTCTTAGTGTTTACTGTTGTCTGTAGTACACACGGAGAAATATTACAAAAAAACATTAATTTCTCCTACAGTCAAATATAGAACTTGATTTCTTCTATCTGTTTTAACTTTCTATAGATAACTATACACCCTCACGACGCTATAAATGCTGCTCAACTTGGAAGAATAAATTCTATGTGACGGAAAGTAAACAAAAAAACTGAAACAAATTTACTTTAAATATTTGTGAAGTTTTAATTTCTTTCAACTTTTCACATTGAACTGAGTTGATTTTCTGACTGTGAAGATAAGAGAGAGAATTAGTTTTTACATTCCAGTGAAAGGTTTTTCTGAAGTGTTGCGTGATATTATATTACTTCCGCCCGGTGAGTGTTGCTATAATTGTTGTTACTGCAGTTTGGATTTTTAGAATTTGCTTGTAACAATTTATGCTGCCGCAGTTTTGGTGTTAATTTTGTTAAAATTCTCAGTTTGTGTTGCTACACGTTGTGGTTTCATAAAAAAATAGGTTTCAATGTAACTTATTCTCCAACAATTTCTATTCCAACATTTTTATATGTCAAAAATTGGTGTTTCAATAATTTACGTTTAAATAATTTAACTGCTTACATTCCAATAATTTATATTTCAGTAATGTTTCAAAATGATTTCAATATAATTTGATCCAACAGTATTTGTTTCAACAATTTGTCTTGTTACAACAAAAGACATTTTCTTCTGTCTTTTCTTTCTTTGTCGTCTTCACCCATTTCCTAAACTGTAATGAATATATCACAACAACAGAAACTGTTAAAAATACTCAAGAAAATATAATTTAATATATACAAGATTTTTCCCCTTTTCGTCAGGTGAGATAGAGAAGGAACCAGGAATACTGTCAAAGAGGCTTCAGTGACACTCGTGTGACGGGACTGTAGTACCTCCATAGGCTGTCGCTGTCTACTAGCTTCTATCTGCTTTTACCTAATTTCTAACTATAAAACTGGTTATAACTTCTCTCTCTCTCTCTCTCTCTCTCTCTCTCTCTCTCTCTCTCTCTCTTTGAACAGCATAAAAGAATGAACATCTATATTGTTAACGTCTACATCGGTGTACAGAGGTATATACTGGCTCACGTGTACATCAGCATACACATGTACATCGGTGTACACATGTATACGAGTGCGCGCATGTACATCAGCGTGCGCTCTTCTAATGCTCCGAGTGTACAGGTGAGAGCAGCTGTGCTCAGCACATTGATCTGTTCCACCATCCTCAGCTACATTATTTAAGCTCAAGAGGGAAACATGAGCCACTCAAACCTCTGCCTTCCTCCTCTTCCTCCTCGCTTTCCTCCTCTTCCTCCTCTTCCTCCTCCTCCTCACTTTCCTATTCCTTCTCACTCACCTAATCCTCAAAATTCTCCTTCACATCCCCCCGCACCTCCCTCTCCATAAGAATTGGCAGGATCATGAAATATCAGTGACGTATCGTGAAAATATAAATAGAAGTAGCATTTCACAATATTTACCCACATAAATAATGTGCTGCCGCTCTATACATTTCTCAGCTGATCATTGCTGAACAGAAGTACTTTTAGTTGTTTCATGATTCTCTGGTCAAATTATGCTAGATTTTAATACATACAAATCATTTAAAAAATGGGAAATGAATAACAATAGACAACTATAACTGTCAAATATAGATGACAACTTTAACTATCAGATAACTATAACTGAGAGAGTTAGAGCTAAGGAAGGGGTAGCAATAATGCTGAAGGATCAGTAATGGAGAGAGAAGGAATATAAATGTATAAATTCAAGGAATATGTGGATTAAAATAAGGGTCGGATGTGAAAAGTGGGTCATAATAAGTATGTATGCACCTGGAGAAGAGAGGTGTGAAGAGGAGTGAGAGAGATTTTGGGGGATGTTAAGCGAGTGTGTAGGAACTTTTGAGCCAAGTGAGAGAGTAATTGTGGTAGGGGAAATAAATGCTAAGTGGGAGAAGCATTTAGAGAGGGTATGGTAGGTAAGTTTGGGGTGCAAGGTGTAATGATAATGGGAAGCATTTGATTGAACTTTGTACAGAAAAGGGTTTGGTTATAGGTAGCACACATTTTAAGAAAAAGAGGATAAGTATACAAGATATGATACAGGGTGTAATGACAGTAGTTTGCTGGACTACGTATTGGTAGATAAAAGACTGTTGGGCAGACTTCAGGATGTACATGTATAGATGTATCAGAACACTTTTCAGCTTTAGCTACAGTGAGAGTAAAAGGTAGATAGGATACAAGGAAAATGGAAGCAACAAGTAAGAGAGGTGGACGTTTATAAATTGAAGGAGGCAGTTAGGGTAAGATATAAACAACTGTTGCAGGGCAGATGGGCTAGTGTGTGTATAGGCAATGGGGTAGAATATGTATAGGATAAGTTTAAGAATATAGTGTTAGAGTGTGCAACAGAAGTTTGTGGTTACAGGAAAGTGGGTGCAGGAGGGAGGAAGAGCGATTGGTGGAATGATGTAAAGAGAGTTGTAACAGAGAAAAAGTTAGCATATGAGAGGTTTTTACGAAGTAGAAGTGATGGAAGGAGGGAGGAGTATATGGAGAGAAAAAGAGAGGTTAAGAGAGCGGTGAAGCAATGTACAAAGAGAGCAAATGATAGAGTTTGCGAAATGTTATCAACAAATTTTGTTGAGACTAAGGAAAAGTTCTGGAGTGAGATTAATAAGTTGAGAATGCCTAGGGAACGAATGGATTTCTCAGTTAAAAATAGGAGAAGAGAGTTATTAATCGGAGAGTTAGAGGTATCAGGACGATGAAGGCAACATTTTGAGAAATTGCTAAATATTGATGAACATAGGGAAGCTGTGATTTCGTGTATAGGGCAAGGAGGAATAGAACCAGTTGTGAGTGTGGGAGAAGTTCGTGAGGCAGTGAGTAGAATGAAAGGGGGTAAGGCAGCTGGGATTGATGGAATTAAGATAGAAATGTTAAAAGCAGGTGGGGATATAGTTTTGGAGTGGTTAGCATTTTTATTTAATAAATGTATGGAAGAGGGTAAGGTACCTAGGGATTGGCGGAGAGAGTGCATAGTTCCTTTGTATGAGGCAAAGGGGACAAAAGACAGTGCAAAAATTTTAGAGGAAAAAGTCTGTTGAGCATACCTGGTAAAGTGTATAGTAGAGTTATTATTGAAAGAATTAAGAGTAAGACGGAGAGCAGGATATCAGATAAACAAGGAGGCTTTGGGAAGGGTAGGGGGTGTGTAGACCAAGTGTTTGCAGTGAAACGTGTAGGTGAATAGTTTTTAGATAAAGATAAAGTGGCTTTTGTGGCATTTTTGGATTTGGAAAAGGCGTACAATAGGGTGGATATGGGGGCAATGTGGCAGATGTTTCAAATGTATGGAATAGAAGGTAGCTTATTGAAAGCAGTGAAGAGTCTTTACAAGGATAGTGAGGCTCAGGTTCGAGTATGTAGGATAGAGGGAGATTATTTCCCAGTAAAAGTAGGCCTTACACATGGATGTGTGATGTCACCATGGCTGTTCAATATATTTTTAGAAGGAGTTGTAAGAGAAGCGAATGCTCAGGTGTTGTCAGGAGGTGTGACGTTAAATGATAAAGAATCTAATACAAAGTGGGAGTTGTCACAGTTGCTCTTTGCTGATGACACTGTGCTTTTGGGAGATTCTGAAGAGAAGTTGCAGAGGTTGGTGGATGAGTTTGTTAGGGTATGTAAAAGAAGGAAATTAGAAGTGAATATAGGAAAGAGTAAGTTTATGAGGAAAACAAAAAAAAATTAGGATATCAGATTGGATGAAGAGAGTATGGAGGATGTGAATGTATTCAGATATTTTGGAGTGCACGTGTCAGCAGATGACTCTATGAAAGATGAGGTGAATCATAGAATTGACAAAGGGAAAAAAGGTGAGTGGTGCATTGAGGAGTTTGTGGAGACAAAGAACTTTGTCCATGAAAGCAAAGAGAGGGGATATATGAGAGTATAGTTATACCAATGCTCTTGTATGGGTGTGAGGCATGGGTTGTGAATGTTGCAACAAGGAGAAGGCTGGAGGGAGTGGAGATGTCGTGTGTGAGGGCAATGTGTGGTGTGAATATAATGCAGAGAATCCGTAATTTGGAGATTAGAAGGAGGTGTGGGATTACCAAAACTGTTATCCAGAGGGCTGAGATGGTTTGGATATGTATAGAGGAATGAACAAAATAGAATGACTTTGAGGTGTATAAATCTGTAGTGGATTGAAGGCGGGGTAGGGGTCGGCCTAGGAAAGGTTGGAGGGAGGGGTAAAGGAGGCTTTGTGTGTATTTCCAGCAAGTGTGCGTGAGCGTGTTAGGTAGGAGCAAATGGAGACAAATGGTTTTTAGCTTGAAGTGCTGTTGGAGTGTAAGCAAGGTAACAGTTATGAAGTGATTCAGGAAAACCGGCAGGCCGGACTTGATTTCTGGAGATGGGAAGTACATTATCTGCACTCTGATGGAGGGGTGTTAATGTTGCAGTTTTATAACTGTAGTTTAAGCACCCCTCTGGCAAGACAGTGATGGAGTAAATGATGATGGAGGTTTTTCTTTTTCGGGTCACCCTGCCTTGGTTGGAAACGGCCGATTGGTAATAAAAAAAATATAACTAATTGACAACCATATAACTGACAAATATAATAAGATAACTATAATTGACAATTAAAACTGATACCTGTAACTGATAAATATAATTACCAATTATAACTGACAATTATAGCTACCTGATGACCACATAATTATACCTCTACCTGGTTTATGAATTATAATTTATGTTCAAATTATTGAAAGAAAATTGTACATTATGTTTTTACGAAAATCTGGGAAAGGTGAGAAAAATTAATCACAGGTTTTGCAAGTTGACAAGATTTAAAAATACGGAATTTTTAATAATCAGTTGTTTAAGGTATTTAGATTGCAATAAAGCAATATGTTAATTTTATTAGTAGCATCAGGACTATTACTAGGCTAGACTAGGGTAGTGATGGGTAGGGTAGGATACAGAAGTGTAGGGTGGGGTAGGAAAGTGTAGGGTACGGCATTATAGGGTAGGGTAAAAAGGTTTAGGGTAGTGAAGTGTAAGATAGGGTAAATAAGCTTAGGGAAGGGAAGTGTAGGGTAGGGTAGGGAAGTTTAGGGTAGGGTAGGGAAGTGTAGGGTAGAAAATTGTAGGGTAGAGTAGGGAAGTGTTGGGTAGAGTAGAGAAGGGTAGGATAGGGAAGTGTATGGTACTAGAGTAGCGTAAGGTGGTGTAGGATATTGTAGGCTAGTGTACGGTATGGTAGGGTTTGACTGGAGAATGAAGGGAGGGTGCTGAAGAGTCGTGGTTCCTTAACACTTACTGAGTTCTCTGTTAGTGTACTCATCGCTCTGCTGCTTTTCACTGGAGGTACCCAGCACCGTCTGCCGAGACTCGTGTGTTCCTAAGTAACAATTTCGGTGTGCAGGTTTGAGGAACAATTCCTCCAGTATCTTGCAAGTGTAGATTATGACATATCTTTCTCGCCTGTGTTCTAAGAACAGTTTTAGGGACCTGAAGCGCTCCCAATATTCTAAGAAGAACAGATCTATGGACCTGAAGCGCTCCCAGTATTCTAAGAAGAACAGTTCTAGGGACCTGAAGCGCTCCCAGTATTCTAAGAAGAAGAGTTCTAGGGACCTGAAGCGCTCCCAGTATTCTAAGAAGAACAGTTCTAGGGACCTGAAGCGCTCCCAGTATTCTAAGAAGAAGAGTTCTAGGGATCTGAAGCGCTCCCGGTAATGAAGATGATGAAAATGAGAACTAGCATCGCGAGTACCGTACATTGAAGACAAAAATTTACACTGCTGCAGCCCCTGATTTTACTCTTTATCATTAATCTTTGGATTCTATTTATTGCGAGTAAAATATCCATCTGCCCACCTTCCCAGTTATTCCTTGTGCATGCATTTTTATGTGTAGTCGTCCCAGGGCTGCACGTACCAAAGTCTTTTGCAAAGTTAGTGTGTACCACATCATCATTTAGCTTGTCTTCAAATATCTCTAAGACTGTTATTATGGTCTTGCAATTTCGAGAGGCAGGAGATACCTGTTCTGAACCCATGTTTACCTAGCTTGTGTAATTACTGCGATTTCATGAGATTGATAATTTTGCTTATTAAAACCCCCTTTTAAAAATCTTGATAATGTGAGATGTTTAGGGATATTAGGTTTTAGTCATTGATTTCCACCCACCTTTGTGTAGTGAGGCAATGTTAGTCTTTTTAAATGACTGTGGGATAACTCCAGCGTTCAGACTTATTCTCCAGAGAATATTTATGTCACATGACAAGGGTTTTTTTTTGCAATTCTTGGTGAATATCGACTTCATTGAGTCTGGGCCTGAGGCGCGGTGCAAGGGTATGCAATTAATGACTTCTTCGAAGTCAAGTGGGGTTTATTATACCAGAGATTAGAGAGATATCTGTAGCATTTTTAGTTTCATCAATGAAGAACTCACTGGGATCGATTAGTGACACTAAGTACAAAGTCTTACTGGGACTAAAGTATTTCTCTCATTTCTTTGTCATCAGAGTATGTTCCATCTCCTTTATTAATCAAAGACCCGCTGCAAGATGTGTTTGACCCAAATTTTGTATATAAGAAGAATTATTTTGTATATCTCTGTTTCATTTATTGATTTACCTCCCCCTATATCTCCTTCACTCTGTGTGATGTATCCAATTTTAGCTCATCGTTTGCAAATTCTCTAGCCATTGTTACTTTTCTTAGTTTACAGAGTCCCCTGCCTTTGATGGGCTCTGTTGTTTGTCGTCTTTGTCTGTAGAGGGGACGGACGCTTCTCTCTTTCCAACCTGCATCTTCTCCTTCGTGATGGTATCTGGAGCATACATTGTGCTCATCCTCTCAATATACTGGTTTAGGTCATTTATCAAATATTTCAGAATATTTCAGTAAGTTCATGATTTATTAGCTCCCGGTTGAGGTCCTTGTTGCTAAAGCTAAACTTGTTGAATGAGGCTTCATGATTGAGTGTGTTTTGCTGAGGGACCTGTGGGTATGCATGTCTGAACCTCTGTTAAGCTGAGGTCTGGGCTTACCGTCTTCGATATTATAATGTCGTGATCCAGGTCGTCATTAATAAGAACATAAGAACGGAGGAGCACTGCAGAAGGCCTACTGGCCCATGCGAGGCAGGTGAATATAAGGTTTACAACATTTTCTAACTAGTCTAATCTGCCATTTACTGGCATAAGGCGAATTTGCGCAGACTCCAGTAGTTTAGCTGTGTGAGATTGTTCATCCAGATTAGCTCGTGGGATTCTTTTTATTTGTCTTTGCTACATTCTTCCATTTTAGGTGTCTTAAAAGAGAATTTCCAAGAAGTAGTATATTTGGGGCTGGGATTGATAGGTCTACAAGATAGTGCTCAATATTCAATATACAGTTACAGTAACTAGATTTAGTTCGTTGATTTTAACGATCATTGTTTCGACCACCAACTCGGTGCATATGAACGACTCCTACAGTCCAATACATCCTCCACTGTTGTCTGATTTTTTCCTGGCGCAACTGAGTAGACCATATCCAGAAATCCATATTTCGGTGTTAAACGTATCCTTGTACAGGATGACTCAAGAAATCGTAATGACACGATTGCAAATAAACCATACCCCCGGCCGGGATTGAACCCGCGGTCATAGAGTCTCAAAACTCCAGCCCGTCGCGTTAGCCACTAGACCAGCTAGCCACTATAAGATTCATCCAACTAGGTATATTTCTACACCATAGGAAAGTTAGCACAGGCACCTCTGTGACCACAAATGCAAGTTTTTACAGACGAATCTCCAGCTAGCATGGCCGTGACGAACTCTAGCTCAAGTCCCTTCACTGCCGTCAACATGACTCAAGAAATCGTAATGACACGATTGCAAATAAACCATTTGCATTTGTGGTCACAGAGGTGACTGTGCTAACTTTCCTATGGTGTAGAAATATACCTAGTTGGATGAATCTTATTGTGGCTAGCTGGTCTAGTGGCTAACGCGACGGGCTGGAGTTTTGAGACTATGACCGCGGGTTCAATCCCGGCCGGGGGTATGGCTTGTACAGGATGTTATGTGCAGGCAGCAAACACTGCATTTGACTCAGTGAGAGAATTGCTTATAAGTGGTATTTTACACAAATTACCCTCACATAAAAGAATTAAACTTATAACGATGTTTCGGTTCGACTTGGACCATTAATTAGTCACCCAGTTTCATTATCTTATCTGCGAGTTATTTATGTATTTTTCAGTCATGGAATTGTGCCATTTCTATTCTTAATGGT
This sequence comes from Cherax quadricarinatus, assembly GCF_038502225.1. Taxonomy (NCBI): domain Eukaryota; kingdom Metazoa; phylum Arthropoda; class Malacostraca; order Decapoda; family Parastacidae; genus Cherax; species Cherax quadricarinatus. Next base: position 23,368,775 of record NC_091338.1, read on the forward strand.
ATTTGTTGTTACTCGGTTAAAGACCCTGAATGTTTGCAAAAATAAATGATGCTTGTCACTGTACTGAAAGCTTTATTGTTACATTCAGTAACTGTGGCTTTGGTGAGCCTCCCACTGGCTTTTTTTTTTTCAAGTGGCTTTATTTCCAGCCCAGGAAGGTTCCTAGGTGGTGATATATTCTTATCATGTCTTGTCATTATTTCTAGTTACTTGACACACAAAAAAAATCATTATTGCTAGTATGGTTTTAACTTTTATGTTCAATTACACATTCATTTTAATTTATTCACCTTGTTACCGTGACAGTGAATCCCGGACAGTTTGCAACATATCACTGTCTCTTCTTTACAGAGTCATTGCATATTTTAAAGTGGAAGTATGTGCGAGTCTTGCAATGGCAAACTCCTTTATTCAGGAGACTATGCTATTTCCTTGGGAGGTCAGAGTGACATATATCACACCTTTTTCCAATTGTCAGTATTTGTAGATTCCCCAGTAGTAATGCCATTTATTTTTCACGAGTTAGCGACCATTTCGTTTGCAGTGATTCGAACTGACTCCTGTGCTACTAAATCCGTAATGGTATCAGTGGTAGAGTCAGTAGCCGAATCGTAATGGAGTCAGGAGCCGAGTCAGTACAAAGCGTGGAAGGTACTGCTCGGTTATATGTTCCTCTTCCAGTGGGTCTGTATTTATATTTGCTAGAATTTCAATATTTTGTATAGTGTTACATATACCTTTTATTCACATTCCCGCTTTAAGGGGTCGTTTACCTGGAGTTTACCTGGAGAGGGTTTCGGGGGTCAACGCCCCCGCGGCTCAGTCTAAGACCAGGCATCATGGTGGATCAGGATCTAATCAACCAGGCTGTTACTGATGGCCAGGTTACTGTTACTGATGGTCAGGTTCTGACTTTAGGTGCCTGTCCAATGCTTTCTTGAAGACAGCCAGGGGTCTATTGGTAATCCCCCTTATGTATGCTGGGAGGCAGTTGAACAGTCTTGGGACCCGGACACTTATTGTGTTGTCTCTTAGTGTACTCGTGGCACCCCTGCTTTCATCAGGGGAATGTTGAATCTCCTGCCGAGTCTTTTGCTTTCATATGGAGTGATTTTCGTGTGCAAGTTAGGTAACAATCTCTCCAGGGCCTTCCAAGTGTATATAATCATGTATCTCTCTCGCCTGCGTTCTAGGGAATATAGATCATGGACCTTCAACCGTTCCCAGTAGTTTAGGTGCCTTATCGTACTTATGTGTGTCGTGAAAGTTCTCTGTACACTCTCCAGGTCTGCAATGTCTCAAGCCTTGAAGGGGTCAGTTAGTGTACAGCAGTGTTCCAGCCTAGAGAGAACAAGCAATTTGAAGAGGATCATGGGTTTGGCGTCCCTAGTTTTGAAGGTTCTCATTATCCATCCCATTATATTCCTAGCTCTCTTGTATGGTTAAAATTTGTCGTATACCCTGATACATTTTTAATTTCCTCAAATTTTTCATATCTGATTAGTTGAAATTTCTCCTCGTTGAACTTCGTATTGTTTTGAGAGGCCCATTTGAAGATTTGGTTGATGTCTTCTTGGAGAAGTCTTGTGGTGTCTTCGATGGAGGTCACTGCCATGGAAATATTGGTGTCATCTGCAAAAGAAGACACGGAGCTATGGCTTACATCTCTGTCTATGTCCAAAATGAGGATGAGGAATAGAATGGAAGAGAGTTCCGTGCCTTGTTGAACAGAGCTTTTCACCGTGGCTGCCTTGGACTTTACTCTGTTTACTAATACTCTGTTCTATTTGTCACGAAGTTATAGATCCATCTACCAACTTTTTCTGTTATTCCTTTATCATGCATTTTGTGTGCTATTATACTGTGGTCACACTTGTCGAAAGCTTTTGCAAAGTCTGTGTATACTACATCTGTATATTATCCTCAACAGCATCCAGGACCTTGTCATAGTGGTCCAGTAGCTGGGACAGGCAGGAGCCACCTGCTCTAAACCCGTGTTGCCCTGGGTTGTGTAACTGATGGGTATCTAGGTGGTTGGTGATCTTAGTTCCTAGAACCCTCTCAAAGATTTTTATATGGGATGTTAGTGCTATCGGTCTGTAGTTCTTTGCAACTGCTTAACTGCCACCTTTGTGGAGTGGAGTTATGTCTGTTGTTTTTAGTGAGTGTGGGGTGACCCCTGTGTCCATGCTCACTCTCCATAGAATGCTGAAGGCACGTGATAGGGGCTTCTTGCAGTTCTTGATGAACACGGAGTTCCATGAGTCTGGGCCTGGGACAGAGTGCATGAGCGTGTCATTTGTTGCCTTTTCAAAGTCTTGTGGAGTTAGGATAATATCTGAGTTTTTTGAGATGATCAAATTTTGGGTATCGTTCATAAAGATTTCATTTGGATTGTCGACCATTATTCTGGGCAGCGGCTCGCTGAACAGTGAGTCATATTGAGACTTTAGTATCTCACTCTTTTCTTGGCTGTCATCTATGTATGTCCCATCCCACCTAAGCAAGAGCCCAATACTGGATGTTGTATTTCCCTTAGATTTGGCGTAAGAATTTTTTTTTTTCAATTTCCTTTATGTCTTTATTTCTTCCTGTGATTCCTGTCTTCTGTAAGATTCCTTCAGTTTAAGTTCGATATTTGCAGTTTCATTGACCAGTGCCTCCCTTCGTATTTCAGATATATTTCTTGGGATCGTTGGTTCCTGATTCTTGAAACTGCCTTTTTCTCCCGTGATTTATTTATCTAAAACAAACTATCGGAAAGAAGCTCTGAATCAGTAGTTTGAGGTAATCAGTCTCTCAGCCAGGAGTCAATGTGTTCAGTCTGTCAATCTTGATAGACTGAACACATCGACTCTAGGCTGAGGGACTGATTACGTCAAACTCCTCTTCCCCCTTTCTCTGCATTGGAATGAAGAAGCCACTGGCTGGCGAAACTTTTCCAGAATAAAGATACCCAAATGTTGCACAAGTGTCTCATTTATCAAGTCTGAGTACTCATTATTATTTAGTACTCTCCCTAGTGCTTTCCTGAATCCTGAGCGAAGCCTCATATTCTTATTGCAAATCCAGAAGCACCTCTTCAGATTAATGTCATTTATGGAACCATTGTTTATTTACTTTACTACATTATGGAACCAGAGTTTGTCTACTTTTGTACATTGTGGTAGCAGATGTTTAGACAAGCAGAACTTACATGTAACCCTTGTTATTTTCTCCAGGACCCTTCCATACGTTTCATAAGTATTCCTGTATTAAGCTTGGTAGATTAACCGACAATATGTTGCCTTGAGTATTCCTGTCTGGCTTCTTGTCAGTATCCTATCAATCCGGGTAGGGCTGGATAGAGTAGGCTAAGCTAGAGTAGTGTATGGGAGGACAAAGTTACGTAATGAGAAGCTGAGGTGACACTCCCGTCAACTCTACCGCAAGAGCAATAGTTATAATGCAACTCCTTCCTCAGTAGCTATAACTCAACGCTAACTCTTACCCCAGGATCAATAACTAATCACTTACGTGGCGGAATTTAGTCCCCGACAATTCCTCTACCTTCTTCCCTTCCCTTGTGATGGTTTCGTGACCCCCGGGGTCACCAGGACAGTTTTTCCCTCTCTTCTAAGTGCGGGGGCAGGGAGAAAGTTTGCTTCTAATGCCTTTCCCCTCACCTTCTCAGAGTAGAGGAGAGAGCCACAAAGACATCTCTCACTTTCATGACATGTCTAAATCTTGAGTAGCTTATTACAAGTGGGATGTATATCTCATCAGGTCTCAGTACTTAATTTTCTCTCCATATTTCCAGTATCGGCCACAAAACCCCAAAGCTGGGCAGGGATGGCACTTGGAGGTAGCGAGCTTGAAGGCCAATTAGTCTCGAATCTGATACCACGATAAGGCACCTAAATTACTGGGAACAGTTGAAGGTCCTTGATCTGTATTCCCTGGAACGCAGGCGAGAGAGATACATGATAATAATCACTTGGAAGGTCCTGGAGGGATTGGTACCAAACCTGCACACGAAAATCACTCCATGTGAAAGCAAAAGACTCGACAGGAGATGCAACATTCCCCCAATGAAAAGCAGGGGCGCCACGAGTACACTGAGAGACAACACAGTAAGTGTCCGGGGTCCAAGGCTGTTCAGCTGCCTCCCAGCCTACATAAGGGGGATTACCAATAGACCCCTGGCTGTCTTTAAGAAGACACTGGACAGGCACCTAAAGTCAGTACCTGACCAACCGGGATGTGGTTCGTACGCCAGCTTGCGTGCGGCCAGTAGTAACAGCCTGGTTGATCAGACCCTGATCCACCGTGAGGCCTGGTCTCGGACCGAGCCGCGGGGGTGTAGACCCCCGAAACCCTCTACAGGTAAAACTTTAGGTAAACGAAGGGCACACGAGTATGTGGCTTCAGTGTGACACCGCTCTGGTAGCCCGGGCTCATAACTTCCCGCCCTCTAATTTGAAGTGTATTCCAACGTCTATTTAAGGACGAACGTGATTGAGTATCGCGACTCATTTAAGTGATCTGGTGAACCTTCTGGTACTGATCTAGAGTCCACAATTAGGAAAGTGACTGATCTCATGGGTAGTGTTGGAGCGTTAGTTAATAAGTGAGCGTAGTAATTTGGTGGCATTAAGATACGAGGTTCACCCATCATTTAGCAGGACAGAAGTGGATGGGTGTGTGGTACTAACGTCTTAAGTACCACACTAAGTCCCCAGGTGGGGAGGAAGACCTGGAACACCTAAGTCCATTTTCCCACTGTTGATTAAGTAGACTGCAGTCCATAATCTTGTGGAAAGTTGGCAGGGACTTATATGAAGTACAGTGGTGTTGGTATAAAGCTTAGTGGGAATCAGTCCCAGGGCTGATCAAGTGTCATTCACCACACGCAGTGTAAACAACTATATATCAACTCTACGCTCTATTCAGTGACTAAGTGTACTGGATTACTCTGCCTGGTAATGGACCAGGTACATGGTGTCATCAAGGACATACTATTAAGTAGCCAGTGTTCAGTATACTTGGTTTGACAGCCACTTTGTGTAGGGAATGATCATGTTGGAGGAGGGAAGCAGGTTCATGGTGATACAACTGCCTCTAGTTAAGAGAGTCAGTCATCCACATATTTTTAAGAAATTTCTTCACAATTTCTAGCGCAAGAACTATAACTCATCAAAAAACAGCTATAGCCCAAGAGCTGTAACTCATCAAAAAACAGCTATAGCCCAGGAGCTATAGCTCAACAAAAAACAGCTACATTCCAGCAGCTATAACTCATCAAAGAACACGAAGGGTGTGTGATCAAACTCTTTTAAGACTCCTGAACCCAGGAGCTATAGCTCAACAAAGAACATGAAGGGGTGTGTGATCAAACTCTTTTAAGACTCCTGAACCCAGGAGCTATACGACAACAGCAACACTAGTTGACTTTAGTGGTGCAGATGCAACCTTTAACGAATGTCTTCATGAAAATTTACTTGGCTTTTTTTGATAAAAAAATAATTTAATTACATTACTGCTTTTGTCAAAAAATATAACGAGATGCTTTTTTTTAGTATTTTCGGAACTCATTTTTTTAATCTCGAGATTATCTGGATTAAATGTCCGTGAGAAAGACCAAGCAGACTGTTGCTTCATGTTCACAGTTTAATCACGAGCACCTTAAAAAAATCAGTGCTAGACAAATATTAGAAAACAGTGAGATATCAGATATGTTACAGAGTTAGAGTCAATTTAGTTAAAATCCTCGTGAAAGTATTTATGGGTCTTCAAGGCTATGCAATTCTGTGCTAAAGATTCCTTTCATCCCTTACGTCTCAGCTAAACCAAACTCCCATTAAAGGAGAGAATAAAAATATTCGTGATAAAGTGAGGTGTAAAACAAGGATGCATAATGGTGATGACAGGAGAGCTCGTGAAGGTGTTAATCACCGGGTGATGATTATGGTTTCATCAGGGTAATAGGTCGGTAGGTCCCGGTCAGTCTGTCCCCGCACACCTCCAGTCGGTGCTTAGTGGGTCGTTCTGGCAGGTAGTTAGTGCGTCGTTCTGACAGTGGGTCTATCCGACAGGCAGTGAGTGGGCCGTTCTCATAGGTAGTGGGTGGTACTGGAAGGTATTGGGTCGTTCTCACAGGTAGTGGATCGTTCTGGTAGATAGTGGGTCCTTCTGGCGGTCGACCTGGCAGGTCACCTGGCAGGTTACCTAGCAGGTCGTTCAATGGGGAATTGTAACCTCTGGCGCAGTTTCAATATTTTTTCGTACAGTCAACTTGTCAGACATACCACCAGTCTGACCAGTTAAATATTCATCATTAACAGTCTGGTAGATATTGTCAGGACGACCCATCTGGCTATCAACTCATCAGACAGACATAGAGGCCAGTTGATTTTGTATGATTTAGTAATTAACTTTAATTTTTATTCCGCCATCAAATGTATTTATCAAGAGCTAATAAATTCTTCATCCGGTATACTGTCAGACCAAATTTTCACTCTGCTTATTTGGCAGAAAACACTATTGCTTTGTAGGCGTAGCTTTATAGTTTACGTCACCAATATCCTGTTTACACTTTCCCCTATCATCAGTTTCCTGTTTACACTTTATCCTGTCACCCGAGCCCTGTTTGCAGTCTTTGCCTTTCTTGTCACCAGTGTTCCACCTAGTTTCTGTCTCCCCTGCCGCCAGTATCACGTTTACACTGCCTCCCCTGTCACCAGTGACTCAGTTAGCCTAACTCTGTCTCCCCTGTCACCAGCATCATGCTTACACTGCCTTCCCTGTCACCAGTGACTCGGTTAGCTTACCTCTGTCTCCTCTGTCACGAGTATCATGTTTACACTGTCTCCCCTGTCACCAGTGACTTGGTTAGCCTACCTCTGTCTCCCCTGTCACCAGTGTCATGCGCAAGAATGATAAATCATGTTTATTTGTGAGTTTAAAACGCGCTGCATTTCTTTGGATGGGGGAGGCCATGTTATCTCGTGGCTGGCGGGCTGCAAAACTTTAACTAATCAGAATTTGTACAGAGGGGCGAATTTAAGCCCGAGTGATCATGAGAGTGCTGTCAGCCGTGCTGATGAGAGTGATGTCAGCAGTGCTGATGAAAGTGCTGTTAGCCTTGCTGATGAGAGTGTTATTAGCCATGCTGAGAGTGCTTTCAGCCGTACTGGTTGGAGTGCTATCAGTCGTGCTGATGAGAGTGATGCCAGCTATGCTGAGAGTGCTGTCAGTCGTGCTGATGAAAGTGATGTCAGCCGTGCTGATAGGGATGTCAGCCGTCCTGGCGTGAGTGCTTTCAACATTGCTGATATGGATGCTGTCAGCCGTGCAGACGAGAGTGCTCTCAGCCTTGCTGATATGAATGCTCTCATCAACCTTGATGAGAGTGCTATTAGCCGTGATGAGAGTGCTTTCAGCCGTGTTGGCGAGAGTGCTCTCAGCCGTGCTGGTGAGAGTGCTGTCACCCGCGATGAGGGCTGTCACCCCTGCTGAGTGCTGTCAGCTGTGCTGGTAGTACTGTTAGCCGTGCTGATGAGAGTGCTATCAGCCGTGCTGATGAGAGTGCTGTCAGGCGTGCTGATGAGAGTGCTGTCAACCGTACTGATGAGAGTAATGTCCGCCATTCTGATGTGAGTGCTGTCAACAGTGCTGATGAGAGTGCTATCAGCCGTGCTGATGAGAGTGCTGTCAGCCGTGCTGATGAGAGTGCTGTCAGCCGTGATGATGAGTGTGCTAACAGCCTTGCTGATGAGAGTGCTGTCAGCCATGCTGAGGAGAGTTCTATCAGCTGTGCTGAGGAGAGTGCTGTCAGCCGTGCTGATGAGAGTGCTGTCAGCCGTGCTGATGAGAGTGTTGTCAGCCGTGCTGATGAGAGTGTTGTCAGCAATGCTGATGAGAGTGCTGATAGCCATGCTGATGAGAGTGCTGATAGCCATGCTGATGAGAGTGCTGTCGTCCATGCTGATGAGAGTGTTGTCAGCCGTGCTGATGAGTGTGTTGTCAGCCGTGCTGATGAGAGTGTTGTCAACAATGCTGATGAGAGTGTTGTCAGCAATGCTGATGAGAGTGTTGTCGTCCATGCTGATGAGAGTGTTGTCAGCCATGCTGATGAGAGTGCTGTCAGCCGTGCTGATGAGAGTGCTGTCAGCCATGCTGATGAGAGTGCTGATAGCCATGCTGATGAGAGTGTTGATAGCCATGCTGATGAGAGTGCTGACAGCCATGCTGATGAGAGTGCTGTCAGCCATGCTGATTAGAGTGCTGTCAGCCATGCTGATGAGAGTGCTGTCAGCCATGCTGATGAGAGTGCTGTCAGCCATGCTGATTAGAGTACTGTCAGCCATGCTGATGAGAGTGTTGTCAGCCATGCTGATGAGAGTGCTGTCAGCCATGCTGATGAGAGTGCTGTCAGCCATGCTGATGAGAGTGTTGTCAGCCATGCTGATGAGAGTGCTGTCAGCCATGCTGATGAGAGTGTTGACAGCCGTGCTGATGAGAGTGCTGTCAGCCATGCTGATGAGAGTGTTGTCAGCCGTGCTGATGAGAGTGCTGTCAGCCATGCTGATGAGAGTGCTGATAGCCATGCTGATGAGAGTGTTGATAGCCATGCTGATGAGAGTGCTGTCAGCCATGCTGATGAGAGTGCTGACAGCCATGCTGATGAGAGTGCTGTCAGTCATGCTGATTAGAGTGCTGTCAGCCATGCTGATGAGAGTGCTGTCAGCCATGCTGATGAGAGTGCTGTCAGCCATGCTGATTAGAGTACTGTCAGCCATGCTGATGAGAGTGTTGTCAGCCATGCTGATAAGAGTGCTGTCAGCCATGCTGATGAGAGTGCTGTCAGCCATGCTGATGAGAGTGCTGTCAGCCATGCTGATGAGAGTGTTGACAGCCGTGCTGATGAGAGTGCTGTCAGCCGTGCTGATTAAACCTTCTCCAAACTTAGTAAACAAGTCAATTTGTTTTTTTTATATGCATGTGGAAGTCATGTTTTTATTTTCAATTTAACCAAACAGCCTGAAGAGCAGAGTGATGAAAGTTTACCATGATATTTGGTACCTATCATTGTGTATTTGGTACCTATCATTGTGTATTTGGTACCTATCATTGTGTATTTGGTACCTATCATTGTGTATTTGGTACCTATCATCGTGTATTTGGTACCTATCATCGTGTATTTGATACCTATCATTTTGTATTTGGTACCTATCATTGTGTATTTGGTACCTATCATTTTGTATTTGGTACCTATCATTGTTTATTTGGTACCTATCATTGTGTACTTGGTACCTATCATTGTGTATTTGGTACCTATCATTGTGTATTTGGTACCTATCATTTTGTATTTGGTACCTATCATTGTTTATTTGGTACCTATCATTGTGTATTTGGTACCTATCATTGTGTATTTGGTACCTATCATTGTGTATTTGGTACCTGTCATCGTGTATTTGGTACCTATCATTTTGTATTTGGTACCTATCATTGTGTATTTGGTAACTATCATTGTGTATTTGGTACCTATCATTGTGTATTTGGTACCTATCATTTTGTATTTGGTACCTATCATTGTGTATTTGGTAACTATCATTGTGTATTTGGTACCTATCATTGTGTATTTGGTACCTATCATTGTGTATTTGGTACCTATCATTGTGTATTTGGTACCTATCATTGTGTATTTGGTACCTATCATTGTGTATTTGGTACCTATCATTGTGTATTTGGTACCTATCATTGTGTATTTGGTACCTATCATTGTGTATTTGGTACCTATCATTGTGTATTTGGTACCTATCATTTTGTATTTGGTACCTATCATTGTGTATTTGGTACCTATCATTGTGTATTTGGTACCTATCATTTTGTATTTGGTACCTATCATTGTGTATTTGGTACCTATCATTGTGTATTTGGTACCTATCATTGTGTATTTGGTAAGTATCATTTTGTATTTGGTACTTATCATTTTGTATTTGGTACTTATCATTAAGTATTTGGTACCTCTCATCGTATATTTGGTACTTATCTTCGTGTAATTAGTACCTATCATCGTGTATTTGGTGCCTGTCATCGTGTATTTGGTGCCTGTCATCGTGTATTTGGTGACTGTCATAGTGTATTTGGTGCCTGTCATCGTGTATTTGGTGCCTATCATCCTATATTTGGTGCCTATCATCCTATATTTGGTGCCTATCATCGTGTATTTGGTGCCTATCATCCTATATTTGGTGCCTATCATCCTATATTTGGTGCCTATCATCGTGTATTTGGTGCCTATCATCCTATATTTGGTGCCTATCATCGTGTATTTGGTGCCTATCATCCTATATTTGGTGCCTATCATCATGTATTTGGTGCCTATCATCGTGTATTTGGTGCCTATCATCGTGTATTTGGTGCCTATCATCATGTATTTGGTGCCTGTCATCGTGTATTTGGTGCCTATCATCGTGTATTTGGTGCCTATCATCATGTATTTGGTGCCTGTCATCGTGTATTTGGTGCCTGTCATTGTGTATTTGGGCTCTGGTGGCCTGGTGGTTAACGCTCTCGCTTCACACGGTGAGGGTCTGGGTTCGATTCCCAGCCAGAGTAGAAACACTGGACGTGTTTCTTTCCACCTGTTGTCTATGTTCCCCATCAGTAAAATGGGTACCTGGGTGTTAGTCGACTGGTGTGGGTCGCATCCTGGGACACTGACCTAAGGAGGCCTGGTCACAGACCGGGCCGCGGGGGCGTTGACCCCCGGAACTCTCTCCAGGTAAACTCCAGGTGTATTTGGTGCCTATCATCGTGTATTAATTAATGCCTATCATGAGAATATAAGAAAGAAAGAACACTACAGCAGGCCTACTGGCCCATGCGAGGCAGGTCCAATTCTCCGGCTTAAGGCAACGCCCTAACCTAGTCAGTTCAAGTCACATTCACTTAAGGAAGGACCACGGCATCTGACCTAGTAGCACAACCTAGTCAGGTCCAACTCACACCCACCCACACCCACTCATGTATTTATCTAACCTATTCTTAAAACTACACAGCGTCTTAGCTTCTATGACTCTACTCGGGAGTTTGTTCCACTCAACCACAATTCTATTACCAAACCAGTACTTTCCTATATCCTTCCTCAATCTGAATATTTCCTGAATCTGAATATTGCTGCGAGTCCTGTCTAGGTTAGATATTTTTAGCCCGCTATTTACATCCCCTTTGTTTATTCCTGTTTTCCAGTTATACACCTCAATCCTATCTCCCCTAATTCTACGCCTTTCCAGATGATTCACCTTTCCAGATGATACACCTTTCCAGATTATACGCCTTTCCAGATGATACATTTCCTGTATCATCTGGATGCCCTTGTGTTATCGAGTTAACTACTGTGTTTTCAGGATGTTCTTTTCCTTGATAACATACAAAAAAAATATCTGTGTTATCTGGACATTCCTTTTGTTATGCAGATATTCCTTGTCGTATCAAGACATGTTCTCTGTTATCAGTATATTCTCCGTTATACCAATTTAATTAGGACATTTCTTGTGTTTTCAAAGTATCTTGCAAGTTATCAAGGGATTCCTTGACTGATCAGTGCAATCCATGAATGAAACGAGCATTTCTAGTGTTGTAAGTGTATTCTATGTATCATCGAAAATTTCTCTGAGTAGTCAGTACACTCCTTGTGTTATCCGAACATTGTGTCTATAATGAGGGATAATCTAGCTACTACTGAACACAGGGTGTAAGTCAGTAGAACTATGAGCGATAAACTAGCCATCACGGTCTACAGGTTAGATGGTGCACAAAACTAGTGGGGATTTGAGGAAATCGAAGGAATGGACAGAACGGAGACAAGGAATTACATAGTAGGAATACTTCAGACTGGGGGTCTCAAAGTGGTGATTGTAGTGATGTACAACCCGCCACAGAATAGCAGGAGGCCAAGACAAGAATATGATGAGAGAAACAGAGCAATGGAGGACACACTAGCTGAGGTGGCCAGAAGGGCCCATATGAGTAGGGCAAAGTTACTAGTGGGTGATTTCAGTGAAAAGGAGATTGACTGGGAAACCTCGAAGCCACATGGGGGGCCAGAAACGTGGAGAGCTAAGATGATGGAGGTGGTACTGTAAAACCTCATGCATCAACAAGTCAAGGACACTACCAGCGAGAGAGGAGAGGATGAACCCCCAAGGCTGGACCTCATATTCATCTTGAGTAGTTCAGACATTATACAAATAACCTGCACATAAGAGAGAGGAGCTTACGACGACGTTTCGGTCTAACTTGGATCATTTACAAAGTCACACTAACAAAGAGGAGAGAAGGAGAGAGTATATACAGGCCAACAGACAGGGACGGGACAAGAGAGGGAGTACGAAAGGAAGAAGTAGTGTGTATTGTTCCAGTTATGGTATTGTGCCTTTTTGCTATTTAGTTCAGACATTAAGGACATCATATATGAGTCCCTTTGGAGCCAGTGATCACGTGGCCCTGAGCTTCGAATACATTGTAGAGTTAAAATTGGAGAGTAAAGGAGCATAAGTAGGACGGGAGAAGCCAAACTGTGAAAGAGGGGACTACACAGGAATGAGAAATTTCCAGCATGAGGTACAGTGAGGAAGAGAACTGGTGGGAAAGCAGTAAATGAAAAGATGGAACAAGTGACCACAAAATGAAAGGAGGCAGAGGACAGGCTAATACCCAATGGCAATAGAAATAATGGGAAAACCAAAACGAGCCATTAGTACACCCAAAGGTGTAGAGAGGCCATAACTAAATACACTAGAGATTGGGAAAAGTATAGAAGACAAAGAACCCTGGAAAACAAGATTAACCGAAGAGCCAGAGAGGAATATGCATAAATAAGGAGAGGGGCCCAGCGGCAGTACAAAAATCATATAGCTCTGACCCAAAACTGTTGTACAGCCACATCAGAAGGAAAACAACAGTCAAGAATCAGCTAATGAGACTGAGGAAGGAAGGAATAGGGGAGGTCACAAGAAACGATCAAGAAGTATGTGAGGAACTCAACATGAGATTTAAGAAGTATTTTCAGTGAAGACAGAAAAGACTCCAGAAAATCAGAATGGTAGTGTACACCAACAAGTGCTGGACAAAATACACAACCGAGGACGTGAAGAGGCTGCTAAGTGAATTAGATACCTCAAAGGCGGTGGGACTGGACATCTCTCCATGGATCCTGAGTGAAGGAGCAGAAGTGCTGTGAGTGTCCCGAGCGAGCAACTATCTTCAACACATCTATCGAAGCAGAGCTACTTCCTGAGGTGTGGAAGACAGCAAATGTAGTCCCAGTTTTTAAGATAGGAAACACACAGCATTAAACTACAGACCAGTACCACTGACTTGCATAGTATGCGATATCATGAAGATTATCAGAAGAGTGGTGGAGCACCTAGAAAGGAATGAGTTTATAAACGATAACCAGTAGGTCACAAACCTACTGGAGTTTTACGGCAAGGTCATGGAAGACAAGAGAGTGTGTGGGTAGACTGCAATTTCTTGGACTATAGAAAGGCTTTCGGCACAGTTCCACACAAGATATTAGCGGAAGAGCTAGAGGAGCAGGTAGGTATAACAGGAAAGCGCTACAGTGGATCAGGAAGGAAACGAGGAGTCATGGTACATGACGAGGTGTCAGAATGGGCACCTAGGACGAGCGGGGTTCCACAGAGGTCAGTCCTAGGGCCGGTGCTGTTTCTGGTAAATGTGAATGACAAGACGGAAGGGATAGATTCAGAGGTGTCCCTGGTTACAGACTCTATGAAGCTAATGCGAAGAATTAAGTCGGATGAGGATCAGGCAAGACTACAATGGGATCTGGACAGGCTGGAAGCCTGGTCAAGAAACTGGCTCCTGGAGTTTAACCCCATCAAATATAAATTCATGAAGATTGGGGGACGTCAAAGATGACCGCTGACAGAGTACAGTCTAAGGGGACAAAGACAGCAAACTTGCCTGTTTATTGCTGCAATGATCGAATCTCAGCTCTTGGAACGGTCTTTTAATTTGCTATTTGCTGAGTTTACTTTCTCCTAATATAGTCGGCCATGTCGTACCAGGTTTTAAAACTGCGTATGGTGCATGCTGTCACTACTACTACCAGATTAGCCAACTTCCCTATCAATTTGAGACCAAAGAAATACTTCTTGGCATCCCTGTGAGTCATTTCAAGAGGTTTCCATCTTTCGAACCGTCTTTTTCCAGCCTCTGAAACAATGCGAGTATATTGTATGTTGATATTATGTCCTTCCAGGTTTGTCGGTACTCGAATGCTTACAGTTTTAATTACTTTTAATTACTAGTATAGCTCATTTCCCTTAGTTCAAGCATTAGTCTCATTTCATACTTCTGTAATTTTCCAGCTTAACATGCTTTATCATGTGAAGGTTCGGTGCTGGTGCTGCATACTCGAAGATATGCCGGTCGTATGTTGCATGAAGGGTTGTGGATGACTCTTTGTTGACAATTCTGAAATGTACTCTTAACTTAGTTAACCAAACCTTGGTTGCAAAAGTTAGTCTGTTGATGAGAGAATCTGGAGTTATACCAGGCACTATGCTGCTACCCAGGGTCATTCTATTTTAGTGAGGTTAGTAGCCTTTGTTTTCCAAGTGTATATGTAATTTCTGGTTTTCCATTCCCCAATCTTCATAACCTTGTATGTGCTGGGAACTGAATTCCAATAACCATTTATGTGACGCATCTCGCAGTTTGTCTTGTCTCATTGGCAGCTTGTCTTCTTTTTATCTGTATGCCTTTTATTATAAAATTTATTAATATATGGATAAATTCTCATTCTCTCTCTCTCTCTCTCTCTCTCTCTCTCTCACACACACACACACAAACACACACACAAACACACACACATACACGTATGTGTGTATGCCTCGTAATTATAAATACATTGTACACACACACACACACACACACACACACACACACACACACACACACACACACACACACACACACACACACACAAACACACACAAACACACACACATACACGTATGTGTGTATGCCTCGTAATTATAAATACATTGTACACACGCGCGCACACACACACACACACACACACACACACACACACACACACACACACACACACACACACACACACGCACGTATGTGTGTGTGTGTGTGTGTGTGTACTGTATTTATAATTACCAGACAAATTAAGGCCAAAGATGTGTTCGTGCGTTTGAATATTCATCACTGAAGAAAATGTTGTCATTATCCTGACTAACTGTAGCTTTTGTTTCAAGTTTTGGTATTAATATAATTATGGTAATGGCAGGAAGGTTTGCGGCGGCACACTTCTCATTGCCACAGTGAAAACTGTACTGAAATAGATCGTGCAATTTTGGGTTGAAAATGGTCGACACCATAATAAGTTATCACGGATTTATGATAATATATTGTCAAGCATTGGTTGTCTTTACCTGGTTGTGATTGCGAGGGTCGATTCATAGCTCCTGGATCTCTGCACTCGACTATTTACTAACAATTAACAAAAATAATAATACAATAATAATAAAAATAATAATAATAATAATAATAATAATAATAATAATAATAATAATAATAATAATAATAATAATAATCAGATATAATTCGGTCGCTGCACGATTAGAAGGGTGTACCTATTATAGTGTCCACTAAGGGTGTACAAAATTAGGTATCTTACAGCGGTTGCCTGATTTTCTTCTTATTCCTCCAATGTTTACATTTATAACTAGAGAATGCCTCGTCAGATCTGCTTCAAATGTTTAATGCCAGTGTGTTGTTTATAGGAAAATGTTAATGTGACTGCATGTCTTAGCATGTGCAGCTGCCCTCTGATCTTGGGTTTTTGTCCGATAATTTGAGGAAGTCTCTTGCGATCGGCTTCAGACTTTCAACACTGATGGATCCAACACAGAATGTTAGAAATGTTATCGTAATATGCAGGTACCAATCACACAATTTATTTTTATGAAATTGTGTGGTATTTTTCCCCTGTATATTTTTTAACTATACTGTATTTGAAAGTCTTATAATATAATAAAATATCTTTATTTTCTACAAGTACATGTACAAGGTATACAGTCCTAGTTGACATCACTGACGTACTACTGTACAGAAAACCGCTTGTAGTGCAGAGCATTTCTGGTAAATTAGGTCATTGTCCCAGGATGCGACCCACACCCGTCCACTAACTCCCTGGTTTCCATTTTACTGATGGTGAACATAGACAACCGGTGTAAAGAACCCCCAATGTTTCTACCCACGCTGGGAATCGAACCTAGTCCCTCGCCGTGTGAAGTGAGAGCTTTAGCTACCTGGCCGCGAGTGATCCACCTGATAAAAAGGATGATAACTTATAAGTTAAAGGTGACTAGGTACGAAATTGGCAGTTTATTAGTATACAGTAGTTAATGAACTTTGAATCGATGGGTTCTGTGAGATAACTGAAAAATGCCTATTCTTGTAGAATTCAAATTTTGACACTAGTGTATTATGCTTAATGGAAGGTTTGTTTTGTTATTAGGCGTCAAAAGTCCCAGTCTGCCAGTTTTATTAAACTGTGATATTAACTGCAGAATTCTTCTTCCGATCGGCTTCAAACTATAAGCACTGAGGCATTTACGAAAATATCGTATAACTTAAGGCTTTCTAGGTGCAAATTGACCATCAACTAAACATATATAAAAACCTTGAAATAACAGCATTCCCAGAGATAACTGGAGAATGCATCTTCTGGTCAGATTCAAACTTATACCACCAGTGTGTTGTACTCAGTGGATGTTAACAGTGTTATTGGTCGTTGTTAGTGTGATATAACGATGCTAAATACATCTTCACTCCATCCTTCACTCCTTCCTTCCTTCACTCTTTCCTTCCTTCACTACTCCCTCCACTTTTTACCTTCACTTCCTCCTTCCTTTACTCTGTACCTTCCTTCCTTCCTTCCTTCCTTCACTCGATACCTTCACTTCTTCCTTCACTCTGTACCTTCCTTTCTTCCTTCCTTCACTCGGTACCTTCACTCCTTCCTCCACTCTGTACCTTCCTTCCTTCCTTCGCTCTGTACCTTCACTCCCACTACACCTTTCCTCCCACTGAATCTTCCCTCCCACTACACCTTCCCTCCCACTTCGCTTTCCCTCCCACTGACCCTTCCCTCCCTCTTCACCTTACTTCCCACTGACCCTTCCCTCCATCTCTCTTTCTCCTCTTTCATTCTCCCTACGTCTTCTGTTTCTCCCTCTATTCTTCTCCCACTCTTTTCTCTCCTTTCCTTCCCTTTCTCTCCGTCTTCTCCCCTTTACCCTCTCTTCTTTCCATCCCCTTCTCTCTCCTTTCTTCTCTCCATCTCCCTCCCCCTTCTCTTCTCTCCCTCCCCCTCTTCCCTCTCTTCTCTAAATCCCTCTCTCCCCTCTGTTCTCACAATCCTCCTCTCTCTCTCTTCCCCTTTCTCCTCTTCTCTCCTTAACACACTCCTGTAATCTCTTCTCTCTCTCTCTCTCTCTCTCTCTCTCTCTCTCTCTCTCTCTCTCTCTCTCTCTCTTCTCATTCCGCCTCTTCTGTCCTCTCATTCACCTCTCCTCTATGTTCCTCTCTCTATTCTCTCCTTCCTTCTCTCTACTTCCTCTTCTCCCTCATATTCTCCTTGTTTCTTATTCTCTCTTCATTGTGCCTCATTTTCTTCCTCTCCTTAGTTCTTCCTTTCCTCCTCTTCCTCTCCCTTTCTTCCTCTCCTCCTCTTCCTCTCCTCTCCCTTCTTCCTCTCCTTAAATTTACTTAAAACGTTAATATATGTTCGTCTTTCCCATCAGTAAAACATATCTAGTGTGGACCATCTGTGCCAGCTGTCCTGGTTCCTCCATCAGAATGTATAAACCATCTGTGCCAGCTGTCCTAGTTCCTCCATCAGAATGTATGAACCATCTGTCCAGCTGTTTATCCCCTATTCACATGACCAGCTGTCTGCTGTCACCACCTGCAAGGCTGTCACAGCTGTTCCTCTCCTTCCCATCTCCTCTCCTTCTCCTTCCCTTTCTCCCTCTCCTTCTCCTCTCTTTCGCTTCCCCTCTCCTTTCCTTCCCTTCACATCTCCTTCCCTTCCCCTTATCCTTCCCATCCCCTCTCCTTCCATCGCCCCTCTTATCTCTCTCTCTCGCCTCAACAGTGTGTTCCTCGCCTCAACAGTGTGTTTCTCGCCTCAACAGTGTGTTCCTCGCCTCAACAATGAGTTCCTCGCTTCAAAGGTGTGCTCCTCGCCTCAACAATGTGCTCCTCGCCTCAACAGTGTGTTCCTCGCCTCAACAGTGTGTTCCTCGCCTCAACATTGTGTTTCTCGCCTCAACAGTGTGTTGCTCGCCTCAAAAGTGTGTTCCTCACCTCAGTAGTGTGCTCCTCGCCTCAACAGTGTGTTCCTCGCCTCAACAGTGTATTCCTCGCCTCAACAATGTGTTCCTCGCTTCAAAGGTGTGTTCCTCGCCTCAACAGTGTGTTCCTCGCCTCAACAGCGTATTCTTCGCCTCACCAGGGTGTTCCTCACCTCAGTAGTGTGCTCCTCGCCTCAACCTATAAACTGTGACCACTATTGTGTGGCCAAAATTACACCATGTCAAGCGTAAATCATGGCGCCTCTGAGGCTCTTCCTCTCCTCCCCTTCTTCCAATTTATCAATTTTTGAGGGTTTATTTATTCTCCGTCTCTTTCCCATGCTGTTCCAATCATGACCCCTGACCCCTTGACCTCTACTCCTCTTCTGGCTAGATGGGAGTCGGAGATCTGGAGGCACATCTGGAGGCTGTGGTAATATGTGAGCAGGGGTGTTGATAGGAAGTATTACTCCAGCTTCGTGATCGCCAGGAAGTGGAATGATCTGGGGTTCTGGATGAAGCCTTAGTGAGGGCAGGCTTTATACACGGCTTCATGAAGAGTAGTTATAGAGGTTTTGGACAAATGGTTTCGAAAACCGACTAGTTCATGAGACACATGTGCAATATTCTGGAAACGTTTAGGCAGTGAATGACTTCTTTAGTTCGTGTAGAGAATGGTGGAAGATGAACTGGAGTTTGAGGTAATCAGTCCCTCAGCCTTGAGTCGAAGTGTTCAGTCTGTCAACCTTGAATAATGAATCTGAGGTCTGAGCTTTTCTCTGACCTCTGCAGCACAATGGTCCTCAAAGATTTGCTAAGTTTATTTTTTATTAATACATCGGCCGTTTCCCACCAAGGCAGGGTGGCCCGAAAAAGAAAAACTTCCATCATCGTTCACTCCACGTCTTGACAGAGGCGCCGTTACACTACAGTTATAAAACTGCAACATTAACACCCCTCCTTCAGAGTGCAGACACTGTACTTCCCGTCTCCAGGAATCAAGTCCGGCCTGCCGGTTTCCCTGAATCCCTTCATAAATGTTACCTTGCTCACACTCCAACAGCACATCAAGTCCTGAGAACAATTTGTCTCCATTCTCTCCTATCTAACGCTCACGCACACTTGCTGGAAGTCCAAGGTCCTCGCACACAAAACCTCCTTTACCCCCTCCCTCCAACATTTCCTAGGCCGACTCCTACCCCGCCTGCCCTCCACTACAAATTTATACACTCTCGAAGACATTCTAGTTCGTTCCAGGCTCTCTACATATCCAAACCATCTCAATAACCCCTCCTCAGCCCCTGGATAATAGTTTTGGTAATCCCGCACCTCCTCCTGTTCTCCAAACTACGGATTCACTGCATTATATTCACCGCACACATTGCCTCTGACATATCTCCACTGCCGTTTGTTAAGTTATACCATGAATTAAGGAAAGATCCCAGACTTCACCTTACGAAACAGACAAAGCAAATACGATAGTAATTATCGAAAAGGTAGATTATAGTGGAAAAATGAACATGTTATTAGAAGACGGGAGAACTTACGAAAATGCCAGAATACGAAATGACACTGAACGTTTGCTTGAGAGCGCCGTACATGTAGTTTTAAAAATATAATCACAATGAAAAACTGCTTTTACGTTTAATGAAGCCCAGCCAACCATTTGCAATCTAATGCTTTACCAGACATCAGCAACGAACCTGCCCTTAGTCTTTGAGAGTTTAATGGCAGACATAGCAATATTGGAAAGTTTATAACACCAATGGAGCTAGTTATATTTCTAAATGAGCATGATACTGCCAGAATTGAGGGCACTAGTGATCCTAATCACATATATGGCGGCATACTAGATATTTTCCTAGAATTTAATGCATTATATGCGATGAGTGACTGTTATAGTTGAACCACTCAGAGTTAGTCTGGAAAGGTATAAATTAAATAATTAGAAAAAAGAGTGAAAATGTTACTCATCCTTTTTCGATTTGAAAAAAAAAATGTAATTGACCTCAGAAATGAGCCAGAACATACATGTATGAAAATCTCCAATCTCACATTAGAACAAACCTAGAGCGCGGTTCTCAAAGTTGAAATGGATTGATTTTTAGCCAAAATGTTGAGATTGATTGCCTCTTTAAGGTATTAAATAAAGGTGGATCAACAGCTCCTGGAAGGGACGATATAACTTATGAATTGGTAGAACTCAAAGCCAAGTGCCTGATAACCCTTTGGTAGCACTGTATAATCTCAACTACACCAAGGGAGTTCTTCCAGCTTTCTGGACCAATACTCTGTGTCTATCACTAAACTCCAACAGCCTGATACATTTATAACTATCTCCTTAACTAGTTGCCTTCGTAATACGTTTGAAAGAATACTTAACAGATTGTACTACAGAATCGGACACCAACTTTCACCTCATCTTTGTGGTTTTATGAAAGGAAAATGTATGCAGAATTGTATTCCATCTTGACTCACGAAATCGTAATGACACTGTCTGGAGTTTTGAGACTCTCTGACCGCGGGTTCAAATCCCGCCCGTGGTATGGTTTGTATTACATCTTCCTCACTGCACACACCTCTATTAGTTTAACGATTTTTCTTGATCTGAAATCTGCATATATCGCAGAACTCTAAACCTATATGATCAAGCTATGACCATTGGTGTTGATAAATTATTCAGAGAACTGACAAGTTTATAAATTTATCTCATTTATCAATTTGTTGCTTCTCTGTACCATTTATCTACATTTCTGTCAGACACAGCAACATCTGTCAAATTTGCCATCACACAAATTAAAGTTAATGGGTACTGTCCTGGAAGATGTATCACCCGTTAAATATTGAAGCCTTTCACCATTAAAATGAAATCCAAATTTCACTCTTTTACACAAATTTTCACCTTTTTCTCACACAAAACTGGTAGAAGTGCACCTACACACTTTAATTTCACTTTCCATCATCATTAGCATAATTTTTTTTGCATGTTCGCAATAACACCACAGAAGATTTGGAAGCTATCCTAGAAATTCTTTGACGCTGAAAACGTGTCCAATTACTTTGGTCATAGGTCACCCGCAGGTGTTAACTGTTCTCAGAATCTATACCTAGTTACCGTACACCAATGATGAAAATTGAAGCTGAATGGATAAAGGCTTTTCATGTTAAAAGATAAATAAAATCGAAAAGTTGCAGAACGAAAAAAAAAATCTGGCAACCATTTCGGTGTCCCCTTAGACCAATACAACAATAAGAATCTAGTAACATTCTAGATTAATTTGTTAAAAATAAAAATTAATTGCTAAGAATTTTATTTGGTTGTCCTCTACCCTTTTTCAAATTATTTATGGTTAGGTTAGGTAAGATTCGTCAGGAAACAAGACAGGTGTTTCCTGACGCGGGTCTTTGTCACACGATGACCCGCCACTGGAGTTTTTGGTCATAAGACCGAGGCCTTCAACTGGCTTACCAGTCCATCCCTTTAAAAACTAAGGTTTTTGTAATTATGGGAATAGCATTAGGCTCCTTTGGAATACATATAACCAGCTTCAAGATTTTTTTGTGATGTACGGTTTGATGTTAAAGTTCTTTGCTAATTGTGATCAAGCAGGTTGTTGCTGCCAACAGTTTACAATCATAGAACAACCATCACAACCTAGCTGATCAAGCTATTCTTTAAAACACATGTTTGATTTCCACTTGATGGTGAGGGCTTACTATAAAATAATGTGAAAAGTATATCAAATGATGGTAGTAAAATATCCTGGGAGTATTGATGACAGTGATGTACCTGTGTGTTGATGACAGTGATATAACCGTGTGTTGATGACAGTGATGTACCCGTGTGTTGATGACAGTGATGTACCCGTGTGTTGATGACAGTGATGTACCCGTGTGTTGATGACAGTGATGTACCCGTGTGTTGATGACAGTGATGTACCCGTGTGTTGATGACAGTGATGTACCCGTGTGTTGATGACAGTGATGTACCAGTGTGTTGATGACAGTGATGTACCTGTGTGTTGATGACAGTGATGTACCTGTGTGTTGATGACAGTGATGTACCCGTGTGTTGATGACAGTGATGTACCTGTGTGTTGATGACAGTGATGTACCTGTGTGTTGATGACAGTGATGTACCTGTGTGTTGATGACAGTGATGTACCCGTGTGTTGATGACAGTGATGTACCCGTGTGTTGATGACAGTGATGTACCTGTGTGTTGATGACAGTGATGTACCCGTGTGTTGATGACAGTGATGTACCTGTGTGTTGATGACAGTGATGTACCTGTGTGTTGATGACAGTGATGTACCCGTGTGTTGATGACAGTGATGTACCTGTGTGTTGATGACAGTGATGTACCCGTGTGTTGATGACAGTGATGTACCTGTGTGTTGATGACAGTGATGTACCTGTGTGTTGATGACAGTGATGTACCCGTGTGTTGATGACAGTGATGTACCTGTGTGTTGATGACAGTGATGTACCCGTGTGTTGATGACAGTGATGTACCCGTGTGTTGATGACAGTGATGTACCTGTGTGTTGATGACAGTGATGTACCCGTGTGTTGATGACAGTGATGTACCTGTGTGTTGATGACAGTGATGTACCCGTGTGTTGATGACAGTGATGTACCCGTGTGTTGATGACAGTGATGTACCCGTGTGTTGATGACAGTGATGTACCAGTGTGTTGATGACAGTGATGTACCCGTGTGTTGATGACAGTGATGTACCAGTGTGTTGATGACAGTGATGTACCAGTGTGTTGATGACAGTGATGTACCCGTGTGTTGATGACAGTGATGTACCCGTGTGTTGATGACAGTGATGTACCAGTGTGTTGATGACAGTGATGTACCCGTGTTGATGACAGTGATGTATCTGTGTGTTGATGACAGTGATGTACCCGTGTGTTGATGACAGTGATGTACCCGTGTGTTGATGACAGTGATGTACCCGTGTGTTGATGACAGTGATGTACCCGTGTGTTGATGACAGTGATGTACCCGTGTGTTGATGACAGTGATGTACCAGTGTGTTGATGACAGTGATGTACCCGTGTGTTGATGTCAGTGATGTACCTGTGTGTTGATGACAGTGATGTACCCGTGTGTTGATGACAGTGATGTACCCGTGTGTTGATGACAGTGATGTACCCGTGTGTTGATGACAGTGATGTACCAGTGTGTTGATGACAGTGATGTATCCGTGTGTTGATGACAGTGATGTACCCGTGTGTTGATGACAGTGATGTACCAGTGTGTTGATGACAGTGATGTACCCGTGTGTTGATGACAGTGATGTACCAGTGTGTTGATGACAGTGATGTACCCGTGTGTTGATGACAGTGATGTACCAGTGTGTTGATGACAGTGATGTACCAGTGTGTTGATGATAGTGATGTACCAGTGTGTTGATGACAGTGATGTACCAGTGTGTTGATGACAGTGATGTACCAGTGTGTTGATGACAGTGATGTACCAGTGTGTTGATGAGAGTGATGTAACAGTGTGTTGATGACAGTGATGTACTAATGTGTTGATGATAGTGATGTACCAGTGTGTTGATGACAGTGATGTACCAGTGTGTTGACGACAGTGATATACCAGTGTGTTGATGGCAGTGATGTACCAATGTGTCGGTGACAGTGATGTACCAGTGTGTTGATGACAGTGATGTACCGGTGTGTTGATGACAGTGATGTACCAGTGTGTTGATGAGTGATGTACCAGTGTGTTGATGACAGTGATGTATGTACCAGTGTGTTGGTGACAGTGATGTACCAGTGTGTTAACAGTGATGTACCAGTGTGTTGATGACAGTGATGTACCAGTGTGTTGACGAGAGTGATGTACCAGTGTGTTGATGACAGTGATGTACCAATGTGTTGATGACAGTGATGTACCAGTGTATTGATGAGTGATGTACCAGTGTGTTGACGACAGTGATGTACCAGTGTGTTGATGACAGTGATGTACCAATGTGTTGATGACAGTGATGTATCAGTGTGTTGACAGTGATGCACCAGTGTGTTGATGACAGTGATGTAACAGTGTGTTGATGACAGTGATGTATCAGTGTGTTGATGACAGTGATGTACCAGTGTGTTGATGACAGTGATGTACCAGTGTGTTGATGACAGTGATGTACCAGTGTGTTGATGACAGTGATGTACTAGTGTGTTGATGAGTGATGTACCAGTGTGTTGATGAGTGATGTACCAGTGTGTTGATGACAGTGATGTACCAGTGTGTTGATGACAGTGATATACCAGTGTGTTGATGAGTGATGTACCAGTGTGTTGATGACAGTGATGTACCAGTGTGTTAATGACAGTGATATACCAGTGTGTTGATGAGATGTACCAGTGCGTTGATGACCGTGATGTATCAGTGTGTTGATGACAGTGATGTACCAGTGTGTTGATGACAGTGATGTACCAGTGTGTTGATGACAGTGATATACCAGTATGTTGATGAGTGATGTACCAGTGTGTTGATGACAGTGATGTACCAGTGTGTTAATGACAGTGATATACCAGTTTGTTGATGAGTGATGTACCAGTGTGTTGATGACAGTGATGTACCAGTGTGTTAACAGTGATATACCAGTTTGTTGATGAGTGATGTACAAGTGTGTTGATGACAGTGATGTACCAGTGTGTTGATGACAATGATGTACCAGTGTGTTGATGACAATGATGTACCAGTGTGTTGATGACAATGATGTACCAGTGTGCGTTGTAGAGTCGTTCCTCCTTCCTTTAATCTTGAGACAGGCTTCACCTACCAATTGAAATAATTCGCTTTGACTTTTTTGGGTAATCCCAGGTTCTGTACACACATGTTGCTATGTATGATAATCTATGTATTTGTGTATACCTGAATAAACTTACTTAATCATGTTAGAGCTCTTCTTGAAGGTTGTCTCGGGGGGGGGGTTATTGTAACACATCAACACTGGGTAATAACACTAACATGAACACTGGTAATAACACTAACATGAACACTGGTAATAACACTAACATGAACACTGGTAATAACACTAACATGAACACTGGTAATAACACTAACATATACACTGGGTAATAACACTAACATGAACACTGGTAATAACACTAACATGAACACTGGGTAATAACACTAACATGAACACTGGTAATAACACTAACATGAACACTGGGTAATAACACTAACATGAACACTGGGTAATAACACTAACATGAACACTGGTAATAACACTAACATGAACACTGGTAATAACACTAACATGAACACTGGTAATAACACTAACATGAACACTGGGTAATAACACTAACATGAACACTGGTAATAACACTAACATGAAACTGGGTAATAACTAACATGGTAATAACACTAACATGAACACTGGGTAATAACACTAACATGAACACTGGTAATAACACTAACATGAACACTGGGTAATAACACTAACATGAACACTGGTAATAACACTAACATGAACACTGGGTAATAACACTAACATGAACACTGGGTAATAACACTAACATGAACAGTGGTAATAACACTAACATGAACACTGGTAATAACACTAACATGAACACTGGTAATAACACTAACATGAACACTGGTAATAACACTAACATGAACACTGGGTAATAACACTAACATGAACACTGGTAATAACACTAACATGAACATTGGTAATAACACTAACACGAACACTGGTAATAACACTAACACGAACACTGGTAATAACACTAACATGAACACTGGGTAATAACACTAACATGAACACTGGTAATAACACTAACATGAACACTGGTAATAACACTAACATGAACACTGGTAATAACACTAACATGAACACTGGTAATAACACTAACATGAACACTGGTAATAACACTAACATATACACTGGGTAATAACACTAACATGAACACTGGTAATAACACTAACATGAACACTGGGTAATAACACTAACATGAACACTGGTAATAACACTAACATGAACACTGGGTAATAACACTAACATGAACACTGGGTAATAACACTAACATGAACACTGGTAATAACACTAACATGAACACTGGTAATAACACTAACATGAACACTGGTAATAACACTAACATGAACACTGGGTAATAACACTAACATGAACACTGGTAATAACACTAACATGAAAACTGGTAATAACACTAACATGAACACTGGGTAATAACACTAACATGAACACTGGTAATAACACTAACATGAACACTGGGTAATAACACTAACATGAACACTGGTAATAACACTAACATGAACACTGGGTAATAACACTAACATGAACACTGGGTAATAACACTAACATGAACAGTGGTAATAACACTAACATGAACACTGGTAATAACACTAACATGAACACTGGTAATAACACTAACATGAACACTGGTAATAACACTAACATGAACACTGGGTAATAACACTAACATGAACACTGGTAATAACACTAACATGAACATTGGTAATAACACTAACACGAACACTGGTAATAACACTAACACGAACACTGGTAATAACACTAACATGAACACTGGGTAATAACACTAACATGAACACTGGTAATAACACTAACATGAACACTGGTAATAACACTAACATGAACACTGGTAATAACACTAACATGAACACTGGTAATAACACTAACAAAAACACTGGTAATAACACTAACATGAACACTGGGTAATAACCCTAACATGAACACTGGTAATAACACTAACATGAACACTGGTAATAACACTAACATGAACACTGGGTAATAACACTAACATGAACACTGGGTAATAACACTAACATGAACACTGGTAATAACACTAACATGAACACTGGTAATAACACTAACATGAACACTGGGTAATAACACTAACATGAACACTGGTAATAACACTAACATGAACACTGGTAATAACACTAACATGAACACTGGTAATAACACTAACATGAACACTGGGTAATAACACTAACATGAACACTGTTAATAACACTAACATGAACACGGGTAATAACACTAACATGAACACTGGGTAATAACACTAACATGAACACTGGTAATAACACTAACATGAACACTGGTAATAACACTAACATGAACATTGGTAATAACACTAACATGAACACTGGTAATAACACTAACATGAACACTGGTAATAACACTAACATGAACACTGGTAATAACACTAACATGAACACTGGTAATAACACTAACATGAGCACTGGGTAATAACACTAACATGAATACTGGTAATAACACTAACATGAACACTGGTAATAACACTAACATGAACACTGGTAATAACACTAACATGAACACTGGTAATAACACTAACATGAACACTGGTAATAACACTAACATATACACTGGGTAATAACACTAACATGAACACTGGTAATAACACTAACATGAACACGGGTAATAACACTAACATTAACACGGGTAATAACACTGTAACATTAACACGGATAATAACACTGTAACATTAACACGGGTAATAACACTAACATTAACGCGGGTAATGACACTAACATTAACACGGGAAATAACCCTAACACTAACAAGTGCATTAACACTAACATTAACACGGGCAATAACACTAACATTAACACGTGCATTAACACTAACATTAACACGGGTAATAACACTAGCATTAACACGTGCATTAACACTAAAATTAACACGGGTAATAACACTAACATTAACACGTGTAATAATTAACACTAACATTAACACGGTTAATAGCACTAACATTAACACGGGTAATAATACTAACATTAATATTGGTAATAAAACCAACAACAACACGGGTAATAACACTAACATGAACATCGGTAATAACACTAACATTAATACGGGTAATAGCACTAACATTAACACGGGTAATAATACTAACATTAACAAGGGTAATAATGCTAACATTAACACGGGTAATAATACTAACATTAACACAGGTAATAATACTAACATTAACACGGGTGATAATACTAACATTAATACTGATATTAAAACTAACATCAACACGGGTAATGACACTAATATTAACACGCGTAATAACACTAACATTAACACGGGTAATGATACTAACATTAACACGGGCAATAACACGAACACGGGTAATAATACTAACATTAACACGGGTAATAATGCTAACATTAACAGGAGTAATAATGCTAACATTAACACGGGTAATAATAATATTAACACGGGTAATAATACTAACATTAACACGGGCAATAATGCTAACATTAACACGGGTGATAATACTAACATTAACACGGGTGATAATACTAACATTAGCACGGGTAATAACACGAACACGGGTAATAATACTAACATTAACACGGGTAATAATGCTAACATTAACACGGGTAATAATGCTAACATTAACACGGGTAATAATGCTAACATTAATACGGGTAATAATACTAACATTAACAAGGGTAATAATACTAACATTAACACGGGTAATAATACTAACATTAACACGGGTAATAACACTAACATGAACACTGGTAATAACACTAACATGAACACTGGGTAATAACACTAACATGAATACTGGTAATAACACTAACATGAACACTGGTAATAACACTAACATGAACACTGGTAATAACACTAACATGAACACTGGTAATAACACTAACATGAACACTGGTAATAACACTAACATGAACACTGGTAATAACACTAACATGAACACTGGTAATAACACTAACATGAACACTGGTAATAACACTAACATGAACACTGGTAATAACACTAACATATACACTGGGTAATAACACTAACATGAACACTGGTAATAACACTAACATGAACACTGGTAATAACACTAACATGAACACTGGTAATAACACTAACATGAACACTGGTAATAACACTAACATATACACTGGGTAATAACACTAACATGAACACTGGTAATAACACTAACATGAACACGGGTAATAACACTAACATGAACACGTGCAATAATTAACACTAATATTAACATGGGTAATAACACTAACATTAACACGTGCATCAATACTAACATTAACGCGAGTAATAACCCTAACATTAACACGTGCATTAACACTAACATTAACACGGGTAATAACACTAACATGAACACGGGTAATAACACTAACATTAACACGGGTAATAATACTAACATTAATACTGGTAATAAAACTAACATGAACACGGGTAATAACACTAACATGAACACTGGTAATAACACTAACATGAACACGGGTAATAACACTAACATTAACACGTGCAATAATTAACACTAATATTAACACGGGTAATAACACTAACATTAACACGTGCATCAATACTAACATTAACGCGAGTAATAACCATAACATTAACACGTGCATTAACACTAATATTAACACGGGTAATAACACTAACATGAACACGGGTAATAACACTAACATTAACACGGGTAATAATACTAACATTAATACTGGTAATAAAACTAACATGAACACGGGTAATAACACTAACATGAACACGGGTAATAACACTAACATAAACACGGGTAATAACACTAACATGAACATGGGTAATAGCACAAACATGAACACGGATATTTACACTATCATGAACGCGGGTAAAAATACTGTAACATTAACACGGGTAATAACACTAACATTAACGCGGGTAATGACACTAACATTAACACGGGAAATAACCGAAACACTAACAAGTGCATTAACACTAACATTAACACGGGTAATAACACTAACATTAACACGGGTAATAACACTAACATTAACACGTGCATTAACACTAAAATTAACACGGGTAATAACACTAACATTAACACGTGTAATAATTAACACTAACATTAACACGGTTAATAGCACTAACATTAACACGGGTAATAATACTAACACTAATACTGGTAATAAAACCAACAACAACACGGGTAATAACACTAACATGAACATCGGTAATAACACTAACATTAATACGGGTAATAGCACTAACATTAACACGGGTAATAATACTAACAATAACAAGGGTAATAATGCTAACATTAACACGGGTAATAATACTAACATTAACACAGGTAATAATACTAACATTAACACGGGTGATAATACTAACATTAATACTGATATTAAAACTAACATCAACACGGGTAATGACACTAATGTTAACACGCGTAATAACACGAACACGGGTAATAATACTAACATTAACACGGGTAATAATGCTAACATTAACACGGGTAATAATACTAACATTAACACGGGTAATAATACTAACATTAACACGGGTAATAATACTAACATTAACACGGGTAATAATACTAACATTAACACGGGTAATAATACTAACATTAACACGGGTAATAATACTAACATTAACACGGGTAATAATACTAACATTAACACGGGTAATAATACTAACATTAACACGGGTAATAATACTAACATTAACACGGGTAATAATACTAACATTAACACGGGTAATAATGCTAACATTAACACGGGTAATAATACTAACATTAACACGGGTAATAATACTAACATTAACACGGGTAATAATACTAACATTAACACGGGTAATAATACTAACATTAACACGGGTGATAATACTAACATTAATACTGATATTAAAACTAACATCAACACGGGTAATGACACTAATGTTAACACGCGTAATAACACGAACACGGGTAATAATACTAACATTAACACGGGTAATAATGCTAACATTAACACGGGTAATAATACTAACATTAACACGGGTAATAATACTAACATTAACACGGGTAATAATACTAACATTAACACGGGTAATAATACTAACATTAACACGGGTAATAATACTAACATTAACACGGGTAATAATACTAACATTAACACGGGTAATAATACTAACATTAACACGGGTAATAATGCTAACATTAACACGGGTAATAATACTAACATTAACACGGGTAATAATACTAACATTAACACAGGTAATAATACTAACATTAACACGGGTGATAATACTAACATTAATACTGATATTAAAACTAACATCAACACGGGTAATGACACTAATGTTAACACGCGTAATAACACGAACACGGGTAATAATACTAACATTAACACGGGTAATAATGCTAACATTATCACGGGTAATAATACTAACATTAACACGGGTAATAACACGAACACGGGTAATAATACTAACATTAACACGGGTAATAATACTAACATTAACACGGGTGATAATACTAACATTAACACGGGTAATAATACTAACATTAACACGGGTAATAATACTAACATTAACACGGGTAATAATGCTAACATTAACACGGGTAATAATACTAACATTAACACGGGTAATAATACTAACATTAACACGGGTAATAATACTAACATTAGCACGGGTAATAATACTAACATTAACACGGGTAATAATACTAACATTAACACGGGTAATAATACTAACATTAAGACGGGTAATAATACTAACATTAACACGGGTAATAATACTAACATTAACACGGGTAATAATACTAACATTAACACGGGTAATAATACTAACATTAACACGGGTAATAATACTAACATTAACACTGGTAATAATACTAACATTAACACGGGTAATAATACTAACATTAACACGGGTAATAATACTAACATTAACACCGGTAATGATACTAACATTAACACGGGTAATAATACTAACATTAACACGGGTAATAATACTAACATTAACACGGGTAATAATACTAATATTAACACAGGTAATAATACATTGTTTCAATTTTAAGATTTATATCAGGCCAGTAAGCTACTAAAAGATTCTGTAATTATACATTAAAATTGCCAAAACTACTAACCTAACTCTCTATTACAATTACCACAACTACTACCCACTATCTATTACAACCACAACTTCTACCTACTATCTACTGCAACCACAGCTACTACCCACTATCTACTACAACCACAACTACTACCCACTATCTACTACAACCATAATTACTAACCATTAGTCACTACAACTTCACGTTAGTCACTACAACTTCACATTACTCACTACAACTTCACGTTAGTCACTACAACTTCACGTTAGTCACTACAACTTCACATTTCTCACTACAACTTCACATTACTCACTACAACTTCACATTACTCACTACAACTTCACGTTAGTCACTACAACTTCACGTTAGTCACTACAACCTCACATTACTCACTACAACTTCACGTAAGTCACTACAACTTCACGTTAGTCACTACAACTTCACATTACTCACTACAACTTCACGTTAGTCACTACAACTTCACGTTAGTCACTACAACTTCACATTACTCACTACAACTTCACATTACTCACTACAACTTCACATTACTCACTACAACTTCACATTACTCACTACAACTTCACGTTAGTCACTACAACTTCACGTTAGTCACTACAACCTCACATTACTCACTACAACTTCACGTAAGTCACTACAACTTCACGTTAGTCACTACAACTTCACATTACTCACTACAACTTCACATTACTCACTACAACTTCACATTACTCACTACAACTTCACATTACTCACTACAACTTCACATTACTCACTACAACTTCACATTACTCACTACAACTTCACATTACTCACTACAACTTCACATTACTCACTACAACTTCACGTTAGTCACTACAACTTCACGTTAGTCACTACAACTTCACGTTAGTCACTACAACCTCACATTACTCACTACAACTTCACGTTAGTCACTACAACTTCACATTACTCACTACAACTTCACGTTAGTCACTACAACTTCACGTTAGTCACTACAACTTCACATTACTCACTACAACTTCACGTTAGTCACTACAACTTCACGTTAGTCACTACAACTTCACGTTAGTCACTTCAACTTCACGTTAGTCACTACAACTTCACATTAGTCACTACAACTTCACGTTAGTCACTACAACTTCACATTAGTCACTACAACTTCACGTTAGTCACTACAACTTCACGTTAGTCACTACAACTTCACGTTAGTCACTACAACTTCACGTTAGTCACTACAACTTCACATTAGTCACTACAACTTCACGTTAGTCACTACAACTTCACGTTAGTCACTACAACTTCACGTTAGTCACTACAACTTCACATTACTAACTACAACTTCACGTTAGTCACTACAACTTCACGTTAGTCACTACAACTTCACATTACTCACTACAACTTCACGTTAGTCACTACAACTTCACGTTAGTCACTACAACTTCACGTTAGTCACTACAACTTCACATTACTCACTACAACTTCACATTACTCACTACAACTTCACATTACTCACTACAACTTCACATTACTCACTACAACTTCACATTACTCACTACAACTTCACATTACTCACTACAACTTCACGTTAGCCACTACAACCTCACATTACTCACTACAACTTCACGTTAGCCACTACAACTTCACATTACTCACTACAACTTCACATTACTCACTGCAACTTCACATTAGTCACTACAACTTCACGTTAGTCACTACAACCTCACATTACTCACTACAACTTCTCGTTAGTCACTACAACCTCACATTACTCACTACAACTTCTCGTTAGTCACTACAACCTCACATTACTCACTACAACTTCTCGTTAGTCACTACAACTTCACATTACTCACTACAACTTCACGTTAGTCACTACAACCTCACATTACTCACTACAACTTCACGTTAGTCACTACAACTTCACGTTAGTCACTACAACCTCACATTACTCACTACAACTTCACGTTACTCACTACAACCTCACATTACTCACTACAACTTCACGTTAGTCACTACAACCTCACATTACTCACTACAACTTCACGTTAGCCACTACAACCTCACATTACTCACTACAACTTCACGTTAGTCACTACAACCTCACATTACTCACTACAACTTCACGTTAGCCACTACAACCTCACATTACTCACTACAACTTCACGTTAGTCACTACAACCTCACATTACTCACTACAACTTCACGTTAGCCACTACAACCTCACATTACTCACTACAACTTCACGTTAGTCACTACAACCTCACATTACTCACTACAACTTCACGTTAGCCACTACAACCTCACATTACTCACTACAACTTCACGTTAGCCACTACAACCTCACATTACTCACTACAACTTCACGTTAGCCACTACAACCTCACATTACTCACTACAACTTCACGTTAGTCACTACAACCTCACATTACTCACTACAACTTCACGTTAGCCACTACAACCTCACAGTAAAGTAATCTCACCTAGCACTCCACTGTCTGGGAGAGAGAGGCCACAATGGGGCCAAGAAGCGTCCTGGTTGCCCAACTTTCCTCGCCGCCCCATAAACATCCTCTTATTGCATTCTTCTCAAAACTTTGGCCAACAATTGAATTTCGTGAGTGGAAATATTGCTATGCAAATCTTCTCTTGTTATGCTATTGCTCGTAACTTTCATTAAATCTATTGTCTCTATTACGTTCATTATTAATAATTAGGTGAAAAGACAGACGCAGAGTACGATCTTTTTATTTGTTTCTGGCTGATAAAACCACCTTCCTTTCTTACGATTTAAAAACTTTCTAGAAATATGTGATTTTAGTTAGGATAGGTTATGTTAGGTTTGGTTAGACTAGGTTAGGTATGGTTAGATTAGGTTAGGTTAGGTTTGGTAAGGTTTGGTTTGGTAAGGTTAGGTTTGGTTAGGTGAGGTTAGGTTTTGTTAGATTAGATTAGCTTAGGTTAGATTTGGTCAGGTTAAGCTTGATTAGGTTAGATTAGGTTAGGTTAGGTTAGGTTAGGTTAGGTTTGGTTAGATTAGGTTAGGTTAGATTAAGTTAAATTAGGTTAAGTTAGGCTAGGTTAAGTTTGGTTAGATCATGTTAGGTTAGATTAGGTTAGGTTTGGTTAGATTAGGTTAGGTTAGGCTTGGTTTGGTCAGGTTAGGTTAGGTTAGGATTGGTTAAATCAGGTTAGGTTAGGTTAGATTAGGTTAGGTTAGGCGTTGTTTGGTTAGATCAGGTTAGGTTAGGTTCGGTTAGATCAGGTTAGGTTAGGTTTGGTTAGATCAGGTTAGGTTAGGCTTGGCTTTGTTAGATCACCATTTACAAGCAAAATCGAAGCAATTATAACACGAAAATATAAAAAAATCAATTAATACGTATTTTGGATAAAGAATTAAGAGAGGAATATAAAGATCAATCCAGCAAAGACGCAGCATCATTCCAGCATCATTCCAGCATCATTCCAGCATCATTCCAGCATCATTTCAGCGTCATTCCAGCATCATTCCAGCATCATTCCAGCATCATTCCAGCATCATTCCAGCGTCATTTCAGCGTCATTCCAGCATCTTTCCAGCATCATTCCAGCATCATTCCATCATCTTTCCAGCGTCATTCCAGCATCATTCCAGCATCATTCCATCATCATTCCAGCATCATTCCAGCATCATTCCAGCATCATTCCATCATCATTCCAGCATCATTCCAGCATCATTCCAGCATCATTCCAGCATCATTCCAGCATCATTCCAGCATCTTTCAAACATTCCAGCATCTTTCCAGCTTCACAGTCACACGTTTGACGTAGAAATGTTAAAAAACTGCTGGAGACGAATTATTAATTTGATTTATTTGATTGTATGTTGACAGTCTGTAAAATATGTCTTTAGGAGGAGGATTCCTGAGAGCTTCTACTGTAGAAGTAGAATTATTATGTTCATGGTTACTCAGATATCATAGCACTTTGTCATGGACTCGAGCAATATAGCACTGTTATGGACTCGAGCAATATAGCACTGTCATGGACTCGAGCAATATAGCACTGTTATGGACTCGAGCAATATAGCACTGTCATGGACACGAGCAACATATCACTCCGTCGTGCAGTCGTGGACTCTCTGAAATATTGCATTGTGTCATAGACTCGAGTAACATAGCACTCTGTCGTAGACTTGAGTATCATAGTACTCTGTCATGGACTATCATCGACTCGAGCAAAGTATCACTGTCATGAACTAGTGCATCATAGCACTGTCATAGACTCAGGGCATGATCAACTTGGCTGTTACTGATGGTCGCACGTAGTCCACAGCCCGGCTGATCCGGTACTGACTTTATGTCCAGCTCCCTCTTGAAGACAACCAGGGGTCTATTGGAAATTCCCTTTATGGCTGGTGGGAGGCTGTTGAACAATCTTGGGCCCCGGACACATACTTTTCACTGGGGTAATGTTGCATCGCCTGCCAAGTCTTTTGCTGTCCTATGGAGTGATTTCTG
Organism: Cherax quadricarinatus; assembly: GCF_038502225.1. NCBI lineage: Eukaryota > Metazoa > Arthropoda > Malacostraca > Decapoda > Parastacidae > Cherax > Cherax quadricarinatus. Next base: position 23,405,495 of record NC_091338.1, read on the forward strand.
TGTGCAGATTAGGGACCAGCACCTCTAGAATTTTCCAGGTGTGTATTATGATGAATCTCTCTCGCCTTCACTTCAGTGAATACAAGTCAAGTGCTTCCAAGCGTTCCTAGTAGTTGAGGTGTTTGACGGAATTTATATGTGCAGTAAAGGTTCTCTGTATATTCTCCAGATCTGCGATTTCACCTGCCTTGAATGGAGATGTTAATGTACAGCAGTATTCCAGACTAGAGAAAACAAATGGTTTAAAAGGATCACTATTGGCTTGACGTCTCATGTTCTGAATGTTCTCATTATCCATCCTATCATTTTCCTTATAGATGTGACAGTGGCACTGTTGTGATCCTTGAAGGGGAGATCCTCAGACATTACTACTCCTAGGTCTTCCACATTACTTTTCCGCTCTATTATGTGATTTGAGTATTTCCTCCGAAGCCCATTGAAAAACTTGTTTTATATCTTCTTGGATTATTATTATTATAATCAAGGGGGAACCGATAAACCCATTGAATTAGACAGCGCCTGTGGGGGAGGGATGTGGAAGGTATTCAGGCTTAATTCAGGGAACTGGAGCACAGATCCAATTCCCTAGATCAAGAGCCCCTCACCAGCATCAAGGAACCTTCCTTGAGGGGATACCTTCTTGGAGATTTGCCGTGTCCTCAGTGGTTGACTCAAGCAGATCCTAATATCGTCTGCAAAGGATGATACGGTACTATGGTTTACATCTCTGTCTATGTCTGATATGAAGATGAGGAACAGGATAGGGACGAGTACTACCTTGTGGAACAGAGTTCTCCAATATGGCAGCTTCTGATTTAATTCTGTTTACCACTACTCTGTGTTCGATTGGTTAGAAAGTTGAAGATCCATCTGCCTACTTTGCCAGTTATCCATTCAGCAAGCATTTTGTGCGCTGTTACACCATGATCGCACTTGTTAAAGGCATTTGCAAAATCTGTGTATCCTACATCTGCATTCTGTTTGTTTTACAGTGCATGCAAGACCATATCATAGTGGTTCAGTAGATGCGAGAGGTAGGAGCGACCTGCTGTGAACCCATGTTGCCCTGGATTTTGCAACTGTTGGGAATCCAAGTGGTTTGCAATCCTGTTTCTTAGAACTCTTTCAAAGATTCTTATGATGTGGAACGTTAGAGCTATTGATCAATAGTTTATAGCTATTGCTTTGCTAACACTTTTATGAAGTGAGGCTATATCCGTTGTTTTTTAGCGACTGTGGAATCTCACCTGTGTCTATGCTCCTTCTCCATAGCATACCTAGAGCCCCCGAGAGGAGTTTCTTGCAGTTCTTAATGAACACAGAGTTCCAAGAGTCTAGGCCTGGGGCTGAGTGAATGGGCATGTTATCAGCGGCTTTCTCAAAGTCTAGTGGAGTCAGGGTTAAGTCAGATATTTAGTATACATTGACAAAGATCTGAGGCTCATTCATGAAAAAAATTATTTGGATTTTAGCTCCTAAGACTGATTACTGCCTTGATAAATACAGAGTCGAATTGAGATTTCAGTATCTCACTCATTTCTTTGCTGTCAACAGTGTAGGATCCATCTTGCCTGAGCAGTGGCCCTATACTAGATGTGGTTTTTGCTTTGTTTTTGGTATATAAGATAAATTTCGAATTCCTTCAATATCACTAATCGCTTAGCTCCTCCTGACTCTCCTAAATCCTGCCATAGACTCGAGCAACATAGCACTGTCATGGACACGAGCAACATAGCGCTGTCATGGACACGAGCAATATAGCACTGTCATAGACTCGAGCAACATAGCACTGTCATGGACACGAGCAACATAGCACTTTCATGGACACGAGCAACATAGCACTGTCATGGACACGAGCAACATAGCGCTGTCATGGACACGAGCAACATAGCACTGTCATAGACTCGAGCAACATAGCACTGTCATGGACACGAGCAACATAGCACTGTCATGGACACGAGCAACATAGCACTGTCATGGACACGAGCAACATAGCGCTGTCATGGACACGAGCAACATAGCACTGTCATAGACTCGAGCAACATAGCACTGTCATGGACACGAGCAACATAGCGCTGTCATGGACACGAGGAACATAGCACTGTCATGGACACGAGCAACACAGCACTGTCATTGACAAAAGCAACATAGAACTGTCATGGACTCGAGCAACACAGCACTGTCATTGACACAAGCAACATAGCACTGTCATGAACACGAGCAACATAGCACTGTCATGGAATCGAGCAACATAGCACTGTCATGGACACGAGCAACATAGCACTGTCATGGACACGAGGAACATAGCACTGTCATGGACTTGAGCAACACACCACTGTCATTGACGCGAGCAACAAAGCACTGTCATGAACTCGAGCAACATAGCACTGTAATGGACTCGAGCAACATAGCACTGTCATGCACTCGAGCAACATAGCACTGTCATGGACACGAGCAACATAGCACTGTCATGGACACGAGCAACATAGCACTGTCATGGACACGAGCAACATAGCACTGTCATGGACACGAGCAACATAGCACTGTCATGGACACGAGCAACATAGCACTGTCATGGACTCGAGCAACACAGCACTGTCATGGACATGAGCAACATAGCACTGTCATGGAATCGGGCAACATAGCACTGTCATGGACTCGGGCAACATAGCACTGTCATGGAATCGAGCAACATAGCACTGTCATGTACTCGGGCAACATAGCATTGTCATGGACTCGGGCAACATAGCACTTTCCATTACGCACTTCACGGGTTCACACGAATATGATGAATCCTACCGATCCTCGGATCAAACCTACGTATCTCCAATTCGTAGGCTTTTTAATATCCTGTATAAAGCTACTCATTTTCTATGAGTACATTTAAAATTTTAGGAACATTTTTAAGATTTAAAACATCAATCAACGCAATTTTCACTAATTATATGGAACGGATTTGTGTTTATAAATTTAAATATGAAAAATAATAGATTAGTTATGTTTTATTAACTAACTGTTAATTAGCTTACATGCAATTTTCAGATTTGATGTGTTCTGTAGTGTGAACTCACCTATTTGTGGTTGCAGGGGTCGATTCATAGCTCCTGGCCCCGCCTCTTCGCTGATTGCTACTAGGTCCTCTCTCTCCCTGCCCCATGAGCTTTATCATACCTCGCCTTTAAACTATGTATGGTTCCCGCCTCCACTACGTCACTTTCTAGGCTATTCCACGGCCTGACTACTCTATGACTAAAGAAATACTTCCTAACATCCCTTTGATTCATCTGAGTCTTTAACTTCCAATTGTGACCTCTTGTGTCTGTGTCCCATCTCTGGAACATCCCGTCTTTGTCCAACCTGACTATTCCGCGCAGTATTTTATATGTCGTTATCATGTCTCCCCTGACCCTCCTGTCCTCCAGTGTCGTCAGGCCGATTTCCCTCAACCTTTCTTCGTAGGACAATCCCCTTAGCTCTGGGACTATTCTTGTTGCAAACCTTTGCACTTTCTCTTATATCTTGACGTGCTTGACCAGGTGTGGATTCCAAACTGGTGCCGCATACTCCAGTATGGGCCTGACGTAAATGGTATACAGAGTCTTGAACGAATCCTTACTGAGGTATCGGAATGCTATCCGTAGGTTTGCCAGGTTCCCGTATGCTGCAGCAGTTATCTGATTGATGTGCGCCTGAGGAGATATGCTCGGTGTTATACTCACCCCCAGATCTTTTTCCTTGAGTGAGGTTTGCAGACTTTAGCCATCTAAACTATATTTTGTCTGCGGTCTTCTTTACCCTTCTCCAATCTTCATGACTTTGCATTTGGCAGGGTTAAACTCAAGGAGCCAGTTGCTGGACCAGGCTTGTAGACTGTCCAGGTCTCTTTGTAGTCCTGCCTGATCCTCGTCCGATTTTATTCTTCTCATTAACTTCACATCATCTGCAAACAAGGACACTTCTGAGTCTATCCCATCCGTTATGTCATTCACATAAACCAAGAACAGCAAAGGTCCTAGGACTGACCCCTGTGGAACCCCGCTTGTCACAGGCGCCCACTCCGACACCTCGTCACGTACCATGACTCGTTGTTGCCTCCCTGTCAGGTATTCTCTGATCCATTGCAGTGCCTTTCCTATTATGTGTGCCTGATCCTCTAGCTTTTGCAGTAACCTCTTGTGAGGAACTGTGTCGAAGGCCTTCTTGCAGTCCAAAAAAATGCAGTCGATCCACCCCTCTCTCTCTGATCTTACTTCTGTCACCTTGCCATAAAACTCCAGCAGGTTTGTGACACATGATTTTCCTTCCCTGAAACCGTGCTGGTTGTCAATTATACACTTGTTTCTTTCCAGGTGCTCCAACACTCTCCACCACTATGTGTGTGTGTGTGTGTGTGTGTGTGTGTGTGTGTGTGTGTGTGTGTGTGTGTAGTGTGTGTGTGTGTGTGTGTGTGTGTGTGTAGTGTGTGTAGTGTGTGTAGTGTGTGTAGTGTGTGTGTGTGTGTAGTGTGTGTGTGTGTGTGTGTGTGTGTGTGTGTAGTGTGTGTAGTGTGTGTGTGTGTGTGTGTGTGTGTGTGTGTGTGTGTGTGTGTGTAGTGAGTAGTAGTGTGTGTGTGTGTGTGTGTGTGTGTGTGTAGTGAGTAGTAGTGTGTGTGTGTGTGTGTGTGTGTGTGTGTGTGTGTGTAGTGAGTAGTAGTAGTGTGTGTGTGTGTGTGTGTGTGTAGTGAGTAGTAGTTGTGTGTGTGTGTGTGTGTGTGTGTGTGTGTGTGTGTGTGTGTGTGTGTGTGTGTGTGTGTGTAGTGAGTAGTAGTGTGTGTGTGTGTGTACTCACCTAGTTGTACTCACCTAGTTGAGGTTGCGGGGGTCGAGTCCGAGCTCCTGGCCCCGCCTCTTCACTGATCGCTACTAGGTCACTCTCCCTGAGCCGTGAGCTTTATCATACCTCTGCTTAAAGCTATGTATGGATCCTGCCTCCACTACATCGCTTCCCAAACTATTCCACTTACTGACTACTCTGTGGCTGAAGAAATGCTTCCTAACATCCCTGTGATTCATCTGTGTCTTCAGCTTCCAATTGTGTCCCCTTGTTACTGTGTCCAGTCTCTGGAACATCCTGTCTTTGTCCACCTTGTCAATTCCTCTCAGTATTTTGTATGTCGTTATCATGTCTTCCCTATCTCTCCTGTCCTCCAGTGTCGTCAGGTTGATTTCCCTTAACCTCTCCTCGTAGGACATACCTCTTAGCTCTGGGACTAGTCTTGTTGCAAACCTTTGCACTTTCTCTAGTTTCTTCACGTGCTTGGCTAGGTGTGGGTTCCAAACTGGTGCCGCATACTCCAATATGGGCCTAACGTACGCGGTGTACAGGGTCCTGAATGATTCCTTATTAAGATGTCGGAATGCTGTTCTGAGGTTTGCTAGGCGCCCATATGCTGCAGCAGTTATTTGGTTGATGTGCGCTTCAGAAGATGTGCCTGGTGTTATACTCACCCCAAGATCTTTTTCCTTGAATGAGGTTTGTAGTCTCTGACCCCCTAGAGTGTACTCCGTCTGCGGCCTTCTTTGCCCTTCCCCAATCTTCATGACTTTGCACTTGGTGGGATTGAACTCCAGGAGCCAATTGCTGGACCAGGTCTGCAGCCTGTCCAGATCCCTTTGTAGTTCTGCCTGGTCTTCGATCGAGTGAATTCTTCTCATCAACTTCACGTCATCTGCAAACAGGGACACCTCAGAGTCTATTCCTTCCGTCATGTCGTTCACAAATACCAAAAACAGCACTGGTCCTAGGACTGACCCCTGCGGGACCCCGCTGGTCACAGGTGCCCACTCTGACACCTCGCCACGTACCATGACTCGCTGCTGTCTTCCTGACAA
>NC_091338.1:23416364-23441364 GCF_038502225.1 Cherax quadricarinatus
AAGGGTGATGGGGTGGGTGTGACTGGAAGGGTAGTGAGGTGTGTCCCAGGAAGGGTGATGGGATGGGTGCGGTAGTTAGAATGATCGAGTGGGTGTGGCAGGAAGGGTGATGGGGTGGGTGTGACAGGAAGGGTGATGGGGTGGGTGTGGCAGAGAGGGTGATGGGGTGGGTGTGGCAGAGAGGGTGATGGGGTGGGTGTGGCAGGGACAGTGATGGGGTGTGTGTGGCAGGAAGGGTGAAGGGGTGGGTTTTGCCGGACACAACACCCAGCCATCAATGGTAATGACATCTACTTTCACAGCTTAAGTCCTGATAACTGCATCCTTTTGTTGTTATGAAGGACCGTCAGGACCTGTGTGTTCGCCCTTTTAACCTGAGTTCCACTGTGTGTGTGTGTGTGTGTGTGTGTGTGTGTGTGTGTAGTGTGTAGTGTGTGTGTGTGTGTGTGTGTGTGTGTGTGTGTGTGTGTGTGTGTAGTGTGTGTGTGTGTGTGTGTGTGTGTGTGTGTGTGTGTGTGTATGTGTAGTGTGTGTGTGTGTGTGTGTGTGTGTGTGTGTGTGTGTGTGTGTGTGTGTGTGTACTCACCTAGTTGAGGTTGCAGGGGTCGAGTCCAAGCTCCTGGCCCCGTCACTTCACTGGTCGCTACTAGGTCACTCTCCCTGAACCGTGAGCTTTATCATAACTCTGCTTAAAGCTATGTATGGATCCTGCCCTATTACGCACCCGTGTTCAGCATCACCAAATAATTTCGTTCACATTGGTAGCAGCGGTGGTCGCAGCAGTTGTGTTTGCCTGGAGAGAGGAAGGAAGAGGGATGAAGTCATCTTCACTTCATCACCCCATGCAAGAAGCATCCGTCTCTCAACGAGTTATCCTGATGTCGTGTCTGCACGTTTGAGCATCCAGACACAGGTACAAGCAGGATCCAGCCGAAATTTACCGAATTTCTTCGAGAATTGTAAGTGGCGTCCCAGTGACCCCACGCTACAGCGTCCTACGCTGTTTCTCAAGTCACGTGTTCAGCGTCACTTGTATGTTGCTGTTGTTCAGCTCAGCACAGCTGTTTCAGCAAGCCAGAGGTGAGTTTTGTGGTGATTTCTGCGTCCAGTGTACGTTTCGCCGTGTTGTGGGTTTGAGAGGAGGAAGTGGCCAGATACTCTCTCGCCATACACTCACCCACGCTCCTCGCCACCACACTACCATACACTCACCATTACTCACTCCCTCCGCTGTGTTTTCTGCTGTTTTCCATGTGAATTCATTGCCAGAGCTGTGTATCCGAGTGCCCGAGGCCACTCGAAGCCATGAAGATCAGCATGCCACGTAGATCACGACACCACGTGGGGTGTGGGCAATGTCACGTGGATCTACAAGCCACGTGAGTTACCAGATGTCCCAGGCCTCATGCTGTGGTCTGCTGCCCGCATCACACTGACGTCACCTACGATGCTGCCCGACTTCATGACGTCACGATGTCTGCCTGACGTCACCTCGCGACGTTACGCCTGACATCACATGATGTCACATCGAGTGTTTCTAGTAATTATTTCAGTATTGTCGAGAAGATTGAGAGAAGATATATGTCGTGTATTAATTAATTCCTCACAGTGTTCTCACATGTTAGTGTATGGCTTAGTGTCAGTTTTGTGCACAGAAAAGCATCATTTGCTAGTTTAAGACATGTTGTACCGCATGTACCGCGGGTGTGTGTAGTTTCCGTGTGTCCAGTGAGGTCTGAGCTAGACCTGAGTAGCACCACTGTGTTAAGTCACCCGTGTGACCAGTGCGTTTGACAGCTGATATCAGTCAGCTCTGAGCCCGAGCCCCCTTGTACAGAAAGCTCTTATGCTCGTCGCTCGTGATGTTCTGCAGAATCGTACCTGCTACAACAGATAATCTGCTGCATTACCTGTGTGTGTTAAACAGAACAGCTGTTGCATTATCTGTGTAGTATGTTAAACAGAACATCTGTGGCATTGATGGACTGAACACATCGACTCCAGGCTGAGGGACTGATTACCTCAAACTCCTCCTCTCTTTACACCTTTCTGCTCTGTATTGGACTGATGAAGCCACTGTGTGGTGAAACGTTTCCTAAATAAAGATTCCCATATGTTGCATAAGTGTCTCAATCTTCAACTTGTCGATTTTCAAAACCATTCATCACATTGGTATATCTGATGGAGTTTATTGAGCAGATTACCGGCAGTCGCTTAGCATAGGTCATCGCCCCGGCGACCCGGTCTTAAACCAGGTATACTAGATTGGGACTAATGTATGACTTCTGTCTATCCTCTTGCTTCTCTTTATAGCATTTCTCTTGTATTATTATTACTGCATTCATGGGGAGAACGGTAAACCCGTATGGTTCATACACCGCCTGGAGGAATGGTAGATAATGAAGTTTGTTCTAAGTAAGTGGACGACAGCTCTAATTCTTACTCGCATCAAGGGACCTTCAAGGGACCTTCTCTGAAGGGTTCTTGATACCTGATAAAGATACCCAAGTGTTACACATGTGTTTAATATATCAACTTGTTTTCTGAACAACTTATCTACGTTCTTGATTATTATTATTAGTAGTAATATTAGTGCTATTATTAGCATTATAATCAAGGAGGAAGCGCTAAACCCGTAGGATTATACAGTACATTCTTAATACATAAACAACGTCGCGTGGAGGCTCTGAAGGCACAACTGAAGCGGCTTACAGCTCAGGATGATCAATATTAATCAAGTCATTTAATCGTTCAGTCAAATATTTACATTTTACTTACTGATTAATAAGCAACTCCGACGCTGCTTGACTGTCGGGTCCTGGATCTTAGGGTTCGAAACTTTGAAATTTCTCGAAGTTGAAGCAGTGAATCCTCTGTGGTTTGAAATGCTACACCTCAGAATCGAAACATTACGACGTCTCGTGTCCGGAACACTGAATTAAAATGTACTCAGAGCTACCCAACCATCTGAGGTTCGAGTCACTCAGCGATATCGGGGCACAACTCTCAAACCATCTCAGGAACGAAAATCTGAACCATCTCTAATGATGGGAACACTGAACCAATCTCCTCTCAGAACCACTGACTTAACATTGTTCATTTTAGCTGGAAATATGACCAGCTAGCATATGTTAATTACACGTTGGCACTATCCAAGAGTTAACTAACAAAAATGCTAAATTCTGAAAATATTTTACCATTCTCACATGCATATACGTTTCCAGAACAGCTGCAAAAGGAATTTTAATGATGATTTTAATTAGAATTTGCTTACTAATTACGGACGATAATATATATATTGCAACACCGTGGTGGTTATATCGCGTAGGAGGGGGTAGGGGGGATAGTTGGACGGAAAGGGGAGGGGGAAGAGGTTTGAGAGATTAGGGGGAGGGGTAAAGTTATGGGGAGGCAACTGCGAAAGAATCTGTACCTCCTGCCTATCGCGGTCTTCCGTTGCTACTCTGCTGGTCTCCTGTTCCTGCTCTGCTGTCTCCCATTGCTTGTTATTGGTATTCTTGCTGCTTTCGTTAGCGCTGTTGTTGTTGCTATTATTTCTATTACTTTTGGTTCTGCTGGTTTGGATGTTAATGCTTATGTTATTGCTACTGCTATTGCTGTGCTGATACTGCTATTTCTTCAGCTGCTGCTGTTATTGCTGCTGGGTTGCTGCTGTTGCTTTTCTGCAGTTTCTGCTTGTCAGTCTCCGCTTTATTTCCGCCGATTTATATAAAAATAAAAGTCACAATAACATGGCTGCAACAATTCTCAGCTATGGTAGCGTGGGTGGCACCCCCTCCCCCTTCCCCCACCTAGGCTACCATACTCTGAAAAACTTCCTCTATTTCCCCTGTTGCTACCCTTGCAACATTGCACAGCTCCTGATGACGCACTGATAAGTATGAAAGTACTTGAGCATAATTAAGATTTCTACCCCCCCCGAGGCTTGTCTTGCATTGTTAAGATCGCCCGTCTGCAATTGTTTGGTATATATTGTTTTGTTTATATTCATTTTCGCCGTAATATTAGATACACAAAATTTAACTATTTTGCACACTTCTTTCTTCCTTTACATCGGTGTCTCCCTCTTTTCCCACATCCTGCCATCCTTCCCTGTAGCTTCCTCACTCTTCTCTCCCCTCCCCCCATTATTTAATTTTCTTCTTTCTCGTTTCTTTACTTCTTAATTTTCACTTATCAACCTTTCGATTTCTTTGTTGCCCCCTCTCCCATCTCCTCTTCCTCTCTTCCTTTTTCTTCTGTTTCCTCAACGGGAATATATAATTTAAATTCTCTGTCTCTGTTACTGTCTGTCTGTCTCTCTTTCCCTCTCTTCCTCTCTCTTCCTCTAAACCTCCCTCTCTCCCTCCCTCCCTCTCCCTCCCTCCCCCTCCCCCCTCCCTCCCTCTTCCTCCCCCTCCCTCTCTCTCCAGCTCCCTCTCCCCCCCCTCTCTCTCTCTCTCTCTCTCTCTCTCACTCTCCCCCGGTTTCGTTTGAACCGTCCACTCCCTCCCATTAATATGCACAAATACACTAAAACATTCGTTTCTCTTTGACGTTGTTGGATTTTGGGATTAATTTCTAAATCAAACTTTTTTTTTTTACAATTTTGATGTGGGAGGTTGTCACTTGGGTAGTGTCAGTACGGTCGACACCACAGCTGTGTGCCTGTGATTACCACCCTTATAGACACACTTCCAGGGCAGTGTCAGTAGGGGCGACACCAGCAGTGGTCAATCTGTGATTACAACCCTTACAGCCACGCCCCTGGGATAGTGTCAATATGGGTGACGGCATCACCAGAAAGCCCGAGATTACAGCCCTAAATAGATGTGCCACTAGAGTTGTGTGGGCAGGGGCGGACCTACCACCATTCAGCTGGTGATATTTGGCAATAAATCCCCAAATAATTATATATTTGAAGCTTCACGCAGCAAATGTATGTATGGAATTAATATGGGTCATCCATATATAAAATTGACCCGTGTCGGGAGGGACTTGTCTTGCTTCCTGAAGAATGAAAACATTGACACAAATAACCCGCACATTGGACATGTGACTACGTTTCAGTCCGACTGGACCATTAGCTAGTTAATGGTCCAAGTCGGACCGAAACGTAGTAACTTTTATTCTCTTGTTCAGGTTATTTAAATATTGTTCCAGTTACGGTATTGTTACTTTTCATTCTTTAAAAATATCCAAATTGCTTCTCAGTTTGTATATAAAATGATGGGTATATCCGTCTCGATGTGAGTACACTGACAGCAACGTTGTATGTACTCGTAGAGGGATATATGTCTCAGTTTACATACTTTTAGCCCATCTTTTGGATTAGAATGTATTCGAATGGTGGTGAAAACATTACCGTGAAGCCTTAATGGGTCTAGTCGATAGGTGTCAAACCCCATTAAGCAACCAACCTGTTTCCTCACACACGTTGTGTACATTGAGTGGTGTGATATATCTACTAGTTAATCCCTATTTTCGAGATTGAAGCATTCTGAGAGCTGACGTTAATCTCTGTTTTCGAGATTTAAATGATTTTCGTGTAATTGGTAAGCTTTAAACCTCATTAACCAGTCAACCAATTTCTTGCCACCGAACAAGTGTAAATATTGCACAATACGTCCTTACAAGCTGCACCAGGCTCCTTGTAACCCACCTTACCATACACCACTACACACTGTACTTTCTACCATGTGTGATGAATGGTTTTGAAAACCGACAAGTTGAAGTTTGAGACACTTATGCACCATATGGGAATCTTTATTTAGGAAACGTTGCTCCACACAGTGGCTTCATCAGTACAATACAAAGCAAAAAGGTGCAAGGAGAGGAGGAGATTGAGGTAATCAGTCCCTCAGCCTGGAGTCCATCAATCATGTAGAATGTACAGCATAGGGCCGCAGACGTGGCTTATATACTGTAGTCAGGTGAGGCGAAGCAGGAGGAGGCTGGGTCATAGTGGTGCTATCCACTAGTCGAAGTAGGTCTTCGTCCTAAGGTGGGACAAGTTGGAGAATTCTTTGTCCCACCTTTGGACGAAGACCTACTTCGACTAGAGGATGGTACCACTATGACCACGCCTCCTCCTGCTTCGCCTCACCTGACTACAGTATATAAGCCACGTGTACGGCTCTATGCTGTACATTCTACAAGATTGATGAACTGAATACATCGACTCCAGGCTGAGGGACTGATTACCCCAATCTCCTCCTCTCCTTGCACCTTTCTGCTTTGTATTGGACTGATGAAGCCACTGTGTGGCGAAACGTTTCCTAAATAAAGATTCCCATATGGCGCATAAGTGTTTCAAACTTCCACTTTCTACCGTACACCTCTACAAAATGTACTTTCTACCATACACCACTACACACTATACTTTCTACCATACACCACTACACACTATACTTTCTACCATACACCACTACACACTATACTTTCTACCATACACCACTACACACTATACTTTCTACCATACACCACTACACACTATACTTTTAATGGAAAGAGAGATGATATAAAACACTAACACGATGGAAACAGAAGCACAAATGCAGTGTTATGAGTTCTTTTATTATTCCCTGAAGAAGAATGATTGATGTTTGCAGTGAACGAAAGTAGAATTGACAATAGAACGTTTACTTCCCAACAGTGGGCAAGCTGGCTCCTGAAGCTGGCTGGCCAAGCTGGTTGGGCACACTCGCTGTTGAAGCTGGCTGCTGCAGCTGGTTCTGCACACTCGTTGCTGAAGCTGGCTGCTGCAGCTGGTTCTGCACACTCGTTGCTGAAGCTGGCTGCTGCAGCTGGCTGGGCACAGTCGCTGCTGAAGCTGGCTGCTGCAGCTGGCTGGGCACACTCGCTGCTGAAGCTGGCTGCTGCAGCTGGCTGGGCACACTCGCTGCTGAAGCCGACTGCTGCAGCTGGCTGGGCACACTCGCTGCTGAAGCTGGCTGCTGCAGCTGGCTGGGCACACTCGCTGCTGAAGCCGACTGCTGCAGCTGGCTGGGCACACTCGCTGCTGAAGCTGGCTGCTCAAACTGGCTTTTGCACAGTCGCTGCTGAAGCTGGCTGCTGCAGCTGGCTGGGCACACTCGCTGCTGAAGCTGGCTGCTCAAACTGGCTTTTGCACAGTCGCTGCTGAAGCTGGCTGCTGCAGCTGGCTGGGCACACTCGCTGCTGAAGCTGGCTGCCGATTTCCAGAATTAGCGAAATACATTTCTGCATTTCCGTGATTTGTTTAATAGATTACCAGGATAATGGGAACATTATCCTCTTGGGACATTTAGAGAACCAAAGGGACATTTTGAGAATCAAAGGGTCATTTTGCGAACCAAAGACATTTTGAGAATCAAAGGGTCATTTTGCGAACCAAAGACATTTTGAGAATCAAAGGGACATTTTGAAAACCAAAGTGACATTTTGAGAAGCAAAGGGACATTTTGAGAACCAAAGAGTCATTTTGAGAACCAAAGGGACATTTTGAGACCTAAAGGGACATTTTGAGAACCAAAGGGTCATTTTGAGAACCAAAGAGTCATTTTGAGAACGAAAGGGACATTCTGAAAACCAAAGGAACATTTTGAGAACCATAGGGACATTTTGAAAGCAAGAGGGACATTTTCGGCAACCAATGGGTCATTTTGAGAATCAAAGGGACAATTTGAGAACCAAAGGGACATTTTTGGGAAACAGAGAGCCATATTTGAAAACCAAAGGGTCATTTTGAGAACCAAAGAGTCATTTTGAGAACCATAGGGACATTTCTGAGAACCAGAGGGCCATTTTTAAGAACCATATGAATATTTTTTTCAGAACGAGGGGGCCATTTCGAGAACCATAGTGACATTTTTCAGAACAGGACGTTTATTTTGAGAAATATAAGGGACATTTTCAAATCCTTAGGGCCATATCACAGTGATATTAGAACTAAAGGGCTATTTTGAGAACCAACAGAACCCATTTTGAGAACTTTTAATTTTTTTCAGAACCATGGGACTGTTTTGAGACCCTTAATCTACGAAGTAATGAAATATTTTGAAAGCACTGGGAACATTTTGAGATTCGGAGGAAATTTTGAAAACTTTTTGGTCAATCTCAGACCCAAAAAGCCATTTTCAAAACTACAGGACCAAAAATCTTCATAGTGCCATTTTAAGTACCATAAAGCCATTATCGGAACCATATGCCAGTTTGAGGCACATAGGGATAATTTGAGAATAATTAAACCGAAAATACTAGGGACATTTTCTAAACACAAGATTTAAAAAAAAACATTTAGAGAAACCATTTAGGGACATTATTTGTGAATATTTTGTAGATATCTTGATTTAATGCCTTTTTTGAAACCAGTTACAGACCATTATTTTATAGATAAATATTAAGGATTTTGCAGTTTATTTTGAGAGAAAAGTAAACCAGAGTGAAGTACGTAGAGTGGAATGTGTCCGGGACACATGTGTGTTGAAGAGGACCAGTTGATGTGTCCAGGACACATGTGTGTTGTAGAGGACCAGTTGATGTGTCCAGGACACATGTGTGTTGTAGAGGACCAGTTGATGTGTCCAGGACACATGTGTGTTGTAGAGGACCAGTTGATGTGTCCAGGACACGTGTGTCTTGTAGAGGACCAGTTGATGTGTCCAGGACACATGTGTGTTGTAGAGGACCAGTTGATGTGTCCAGGACACATGTGTGTTGTAGAGGACCAGTTGATGTGTCCAGGACACATGTGTGTTGTAGAGGACCAGTTGATGTGTCCAGGACACGTGTGTCTTGTAGAGGACCAGTTGATGTGTCCAGGACACATGTGTGTTGTAGAGGACCAGTTGATGTGTCCAGGACACATGTGTGTTGTAGAGGACCAGTTGATGTGTCCAGGACACATGTGTGTTGTAGAGGACCAGTTGATGTGTCCAGGACACATGTGTGTTGTAGAGGACCAGTTGATGTGTCCAGGACATGTGTGTTGTAGAGGACCAGTTGATGTGTCCAGGACACATGTGTGTTGTAGAGGACCAGTTAATGTGTCCAGGACACGTGTGTCTTGTAGAGGACCAGTTGATGTGTCCAGGACAAATGTGTGTTGAAGAGGACCAGTTGATGTGTCCAGGACACATGTGTGTTGTAGAGGACCAGTTGATGTGTCCAGGACACATGTGTGTTGTAGAGGACCAGTTGATGTGTCCAGGACACATGTGTGTTGTAGAGGGCCAGTTAATGTGTCCGGGACACGTGTGTCTTGTAGAGGACCAGTTGATGTGTCCAGGACACATGTGTGTTGTAGAGGACCAGTTGATGTGTCCAGGACACATGCGTGTTGTAGAGGGCCAGTTAATGTGTCCGGGACACGTGTGTCTTGTAGAGGACCAGTTGATGTGTCCAGGACACATGTGTGTTGTAGAGGACCAGTTGATGTGTCCAGGACACATGCGTGTTGTAGAGGGCCAGTTAATGTGTCCGGGACACGTGTGTCATGTAGAGGACCAGTTGATGTGTCCAGGACACATGTGTGTTGTAGAGGACCAGTTGATGTGTCCAGGACACATGCGTGTTGTAGAGGGCCAGTTAATGTGTCCGGGACACGTGTGTCATGTAGAGGACCAGTTGATGTGTCCAGGACACATGTGTGTTGTAGAGGACCAGTTGATGTGTCCAGGACACATGCGTGTTGTAGAGGGCCAGTTAATGTGTCCGGGACACGTGTGTCATGTAGAGGACCAGTTGATGTGTCCAGGACACATGTGTGTTGTAGAGGACCAGTTGATGTGTCCAGGACACATGCGTGTTGTAGAGGGCCAGTTAATGTGTCCGGGACACGTGTGTCATGTAGAGGACCAGTTGATGTGTCCAGGACACATGTGTGTTGTAGAGGACCAGTTGATGTGTCCAGGGCACACGTGTGTTGTAGAGGGCCAGTTGATGTGTCTGGGAAACGTGTTGTGGAGGACCAGTTAATGTGTCCGGGAAATGTGTGTGTTTTGGACCATTTAATGTGTCCAGGACACATATTATCCTCTTTATCAATTATGCCATTATCCATCGGTTATCACATTATCTTTTATTTCAGTTATTTTATTTTTCTCTTCGTAATTTGTGTCTATAGAGTTGTAGGAAAACATTACCCAGACTCTTGTTGATATTGGCGACACTCCCAGCGCTCAACCTGGGATTATCGACCTTGTGGACACCCTCTCCACAATGTTAGAGGGGTCAACCCCTCGTTCCTATGCAACAAAACTCCCACCCAAATTTTCCCCTCTTCCACCCTCTGCGGTTCCCCTCCTTTCTCACCCCCTACCCCTATGTCTTCCCTCCCCCCCACTACCAAAAATTCCCCTTCCCCTTGTTAAATGTCATCTTCCGCCTCCTCCTCCCCTTCCCTTCTTCCTCTCCCTCCCTCTCTTCCTCTCCCTCCTTCCTCTCTTCCCCTCCCTCCTTCCCCCTTCCCTTTCATCCCCTCCTCTCTCTACCCTTCCCGTGTGCATGACAACAAAATCTAGTTTTGCTTGTCATCGACTTCTCCCGTGTTAAGAAAAAAGCCCTGTTATTACAGCTGTTGTTGCTGCAGCTACTGATATTACTGTTACTCGTCTTTCAGCTTTTGTTGCTATAATTGTGTTAGCAACAAATTCCGTTTCTTTTTTATTTGCTGCTGCTGCATCTGATGACTTATTTTAAGCTGCTGTTGTTGCAACTGTTGGTATTGTTTTCGCTGTTGTTGCTGTTGCATAAGCAGCTCTTGCAACTGCAATCATTATTACCTATTCTATTCCTTCAGATTTTGTTGTTTTAAGATTTATTTTAGGCTTTTGCTTTTGTTCCTTTAGATGTTGCTTGAGCCTATGATGCTTAAGCTGTGCTTGAGATTTTGCTGCATTAGCTGTTGTTTGAGGTTTTTGTTGCTTCAGCTTTATGTTGTTTCAGCTGTTGCTTGAGGTTTCTTGCTTCAGCTGTTGCTTGAGCTTTCGCTATTTTATCTGCTGCCTGAGCTTTTGTTTTATCTATTTATTGAGCTTTTGTTGCTTCAGCTGTTGCTTGAGCTTTTGCTTCAACTGTTGCTTGAGCTTTTGTTGCTTCAGCTGTTGCTTGAGCATTTGCTTCAACTGTTGCTTGAGCTTTGTTGCTTCAGCTGTTGCTTGAGCTTTTGCTGCTTCAGATGTTGTTTGAGCCTTTGTTGTTTCAGCTCTTGCTTGAGCTTTTGTTGTTTCAACTGTTGCTTGAGGTTTTATTGCCTCAGCTGTTGGTTAAACTTTTGTTCCTGTAGGTATTTCAGATTTTGTTCGTGTAGCTGTTGTTTCAGCTGTTGTTTCAGCTGTTACTGTAGCTTTCATTGCCTCAGCTTTCTTTGCTGCAGATGTCTTTCAGCTGTTATTGAAACTGCTAATTCTGCAGTTGGTAATGTTTCTGATGTATCTACTGTTGTTGCAGCTGTTTTTGTTTCTGGAGTTATCGATGTTAGAGGCGTTGTTTCTGTTGTTATTGTTACAGCTGTTCATGCCGCTGCAGTTGTTTCTTCTTCTGTTGGTTTTGGCTGTATTGCTGCTGTTGTTGGAGTAACAGCTGCTGTTGGTGCTACAGCTTTTGTTCATGCTCTTGTGTTTGTAACTGTTGCAGCTGTTAATGTTGCAGCTACTGCTGTTCTGCAGCCGTTGTTGATGTTACTTCAGCTTTTGTTGTTAATGCTGCTGCTAGTGCTCTTTTGCAGCTGTTGTTTATGCTTTACAGATTCAGAGTAAGAACTTGGGAATGTCACGTCTTATCGACTTCAAACTTTCATCGCTGATATATTCCACTGAAAGAAAAATTCGCCTCTTTTGTTAGACTCTATAAGGGTTAATTTGCCACTTTTGTTAAAGTTAAAGATTATATGTTCCGTGTGATTACTTGACAAGGTGGGAATTGTTGGCTTCTGTGTGACACCTGAAGAATGCCTCTCCTGATCAAGTTGAAACTTTCAGTGCTGGTAAATTGTTTAAAATGCTCTGCTATTAACTTGTTTAATTTTTAATTTACCAGTTTTATTAAACAAAATATGATATTGGTTTTGTCACGATAGGAAAATACCTGTGACTTACTGCAATCTTGCAACATGAGAGTATCTTAATGCAACATGAGAGTATCTTAGTGCAACATGAGAGTATCTTAGTGCAACATGAGAGTATCTTAGTGCAACATGAGAGAATCTTAATGCAACATGAGAGTATCTTAATGCAACATGAGAGTATCTTAGTGCAACATGAGAGTATCTTAGTGCAACATGAGAGAATCTTAATGCAACATGAGAGTATCTTAATGCAACATGAGAGTATCTTAGTGCAACATGAGAGTATCTTAGTGCAACATGAGAGAATCTTAATGCAACATGAGAGTATCTTAGTGCAACATGAGAGTATCTTAGTGCAACATGAGAGTATCTTAGTGCAACATGAGAGTATCTTAATGCAACATGAGAGAATCTTAATGCAACATGAGAGAATCTTAATGCAACATGAGAGTATCTTAATGCAACATGAGAGTATCTTAATGCAACATGAGAGTATCTTAATGCAGCGTGAGAGTATCTTAATGCAGCATGAGAGTATCTTAATGCAACATGAGAGTATCTTAATGCAACATGAGAGTATCTTAATGCAACATGAGAGAATCTTAATGCAGCATGAGAGAATCTTAATGCAACATGAGAGAATCTTAATGCAACATGAGAGAATCTTAATGCAACATGAGAGAATCTTAATGCAACATGAGAGAATCTTAATGCAACATGAGAGTATCTTAATGCAACATGAGAGAATCTTAATGCAACATGAGAGAATCTTAATGCAACATGAGAGTATCTTAATGCAACATGAGAGAATCTTAATGCAGCATGAGAGAATCTTAATGCAACATGAGAGAATCTTAATGCAACATGAGAGAATCTTAATGCAACATGAGAGAATCTTAATGCAACATGAGAGAATCTTAATGCAACATGAGAGAATCTTAATGCAACATGAGAGTATCTTAATGCAACATGAGAGTATCTTAATGCAACGTAAGAGTATCTTAATGCAACGTGAGAGTATCTTAATGCAACATGAGAGTATCTTGATGCAACATGAGAGTATCTTAATGCAACGTGAGAGAATCTTAAGATTCCGGCTGAGTCAGGGCAGTGTAGCGGCTTATCAATTTTTCCAGTACTCATTAACTGTTAATGGTTATTATCCTGAAGAATGATTTAAAAAATTCAACTAATGATAAAAAAAAATCAACTAATAATAAAAGATTAAAATATTAACCAATTCATATTTTTACCTTTTAACTGATATTAAAAAAAATGAATCTAGAAAACACGGAGATGGCCACCTTTTCCAAGATGGCCGCCGTTAATACAGAATTAGACACATCAGGAGAACTATGTAGGATAAAAATACAATTCAGTATGATACTCGTCTATTTTTATGTTTTCACATCAACACTATAAAAAGTAATTGTAGATTAATGGTTCTGAAAACTATTATGATAAATAGTTCATAGTATTAATATCAGATTCAGATTTGAAACATGCTTCAAAATAACTATCCAAAATAATAGATTATTTATGATTAGAGTTCATCAGGGAAGAAACATGATCTTGATGGGGTAAATATAAATTTAAGTCATTAAATCGACAACTCAAAGGCTCTTAGTAAAGAAATGGATTGAATACATCTGCAGGAATAATTTCCTTATGATACTGTTGAAGAGATGGGAAACCCGTTCACGGAGACCAGTAAACGATGCTTAGAAGCTCAAGAAATTCTTAACTCTGAAGGGAAAGAAAGTCACAAACATTAGGGTTGATGAGGAACAGGTTAAAAGAATCTTGATTCGAAATGCTTGGAGAAACGACTAAATGATTCTTTCGAAGGGATAATACTGTTTTTGATCGTAAAACCAGCTCCAGCTGTCTCTAGCGACGAGCAGCAAATTCATTCCCTTAGACAAAACTATCCTCTTATCTCTGCTTTCTACGTTTTGTCAAGTAAAGAACAGAGACCGAGGTGAGCTTTTGACGGATGAAAACCAAGCCTGGTCAACTTCTCTGCCTCTAAATGCTCAAATATGACATGGGATTAAATTAGACTTGCTTGGCTTCTAACAGACGTCTGTCCTGCTCCCATTTACACCTGTATCGAGGATGTCATGTTAGTCCATAATGCAGTAACTATTGACATGCTTAGTCTAAGAACTTCTAAAATGTTCAAGAAATATTCTGAGCAATTATCTATGTGAAATGTTAGCTTCTTAGAGTACATTCCAAAGAGCTTCAAAGCCTTAGCACGTAATGTACGAGGTAAATATATGAGACGCAGGTCCAGCCTGAACCAGAGCATCAGGACTGCAGGAGGAATTTCTCTGAAATGACAATATCAAGACCGAAATTTTTTCATATTCAGCTGACCAGTTTGTAACTGTGGATTGTTCCCCTCAATAGTAAATCACATTCACTATGGATGATACTGTTGTGAGCAACTGCCATACAACACATACCAGTAGCTTAGCCCGCAGAAGCCATTAAGAAGCATACAAATGATATCTCCTGATACAGCTAATACTTCTCAATAGGTCCTAAGTAACGTAATTATTAAGACTAGATAAGAATATTGTTGTGGTGACATTGACGGCTTTTCATCAGACTGGGGCTGGAGAACTCTGGATCAATTGAGAGACGGGGAAAATTTATAAATATATTACTGTTTATGAAATTTATAATAAACTGGATCCTCTCAAGTCTAAATCATCGATTTCATTCATAAAATAAACTTCCTTTGATAATTGGAGGTCATTCAGTGACCTCCAGGGAGTGATTCAGGAAGTAGGGTCAGACTGGGTCATGGACCTCCTTATTCTTGCAAAACTAAAATTCTTTTGTATATTGTTATTACTCAATGAAATGGTTTTACTGTCAAGAAATTAACATTTACTGACAGTAAAACTAGTGAATTCATGATAAAACGCGTCTCTGGGGGATGAGAGGGGGTGGGGTGGGGGTTTCATCACCTCTTCTCCCTCGATACCGCCAAGAATGGATCCCCGTCCCAAAGGTCAGTTCATTTTTACCTTAAAAAAAAAAACTTTGATTTGCATCGATTGTTATCCTTACTTATGATTTAAAGTGTTGCTACCAATATAAAAATTAACATTTCTTAACATTTAAAACTCACGAATAAAAACAAATTCACCTGGATGTCACCCTTTTCCCCTCCCCTCGGAACAAAGGTGGCTCCCCCCCTCGTCACTAACAGTTCCTAGTGATTTCACGCGTGCATGTGAAACTCTATGCCACCAAGCAACTGTACATGATGAAGCAGCAGCCAAGCTTGCAATAGAAAGATTCGTTGCCTTCATTAAGGTAGAGCTAGCACCGCCACTGGGGTAGACGAGGCCCCCAAACAACTTTTTACACGCAAAGGGAGATCAATACCCTTCATTTCCCCAGCAAGTTTAGCCCTACCACAACACGTGGAAAACAGAAACTGCTTTTCAGCGGATTATTTCTAGGGACGGACTTCAGTGCCGTCACCCGGGATGCTTCCCGAAATGAATGAGAATGGGAGAAAGGGTTTAGTAAGGTGTAGGAGACAATAAGGACTCTCTTATAAGCCTCCCAGACCTGCCTAGAGGTTTAGAAGTGTGGATGCAGGCGTGATATAGGTGGTAGGGGACACTAAGTGTGATAGAGCGAACGTGCTATGCTCTTCAGTCTGTACATATTAAGGAAACAGTGATGGCACCTAATTAACATTCTTCTTAGTATAAGGTAATGATAAACATATTGAGAGGAAGACTAAAATAACATAAACAGAACGTGAATGATTATTTTTAATAATTGTTTACCATTAGTCTGTTGATCCATCACTTGTAAGAAGCTTCTTATTTTCAATTAACGATAAACGGAGGGCATCTTTAGGTTCAAGAACCCAAGTCTTTAAATTGTATAAACGTTTTAATTCCTTTAACATATCGTTATTTTTTAAATTATTTTGTCATTAAGGTCGTTGAAGAGGCCACAATTTTACAAAATTGGATCTTAATAAGATGAATAAAGACATTTTAAGAATATCTGACTATTTTTTTTAACATGCCGGCCATCTCCTACCGAGGAAAGGTGACCCCCCCAAAAAAAGAGGAAACACATTCACCCCCATTCAGTCAACTGTTGTTTTGCCAGAAGTGTGCTGACATACCAGATCTGATGACTCTCCGTGCTGCCACTTCCTTAACCCTCCTATAGAATGCAGGGTAACTGTTACCTGAATCCCTTCATTAATGTTACCTTCCCCACACTCCAACAGCACGTCGAGTTATTAAAACCACTTGTCTCCTCTTTGATCAAAGAAACTCACTCAAGTCAGTTGAATACTTAAGCATCTAGCATTAAAATATCTTTACCCTCCTCGCATCCCTTCCTGGGACGATCTCTCTGATGTGCACTGAGTATGTCATTTTTATTCAGTGTGTATCACACGTAACCACAGATCCTATACACTATCAGTAATCAGCTTAAACATGATAAGTTATTGCCGATACTTATGAAGGGGCCCCGGGTTCTGATACAGAGACAACTACTATTTGTAGAAGTCACCCGATCAAACTAGAGTTCTGTCCTCCGTGTGGGTGTATACGAGAGAGAGAGTACTAATTTTTGATCTCTGTCTCTGTCTCTCTCTCTTTCTCTCTCTCTTTCTTTCTTGTAATCTGTTCATATTAATTATCAGACTTATTGCAAATATTGTAAATAACATTAGTGCTGAGAGTATATACAGTAGGTACTCGTAATGCAAACATTTGGCATGTAGTTTATTCCATAATTCTTGACTGTTTCAGTGATTAAGCCCCGTTGATATTCTTTACAACCAGGTTGAACATGTCTGTCTCTGAGCAGTACTTGTGGTCATAATAACTCCTACCCCTCCTTCTTTCCACCCAAGATTTATGTACACTCTTAGTCATCCTATTCTGCTCCAACCATAACTCCAAACCTTATTGTCTATTCAAGTAATCTTTAAAACGACAATAATTTTGATAGGCATAGATTTCAACAAATAACCTTTTAGATGACACACTGTTGATCTACGCACTATTTTTTGGCTTAAGAAATCGTAATGACACGATTGCAAATAAACCATACCCCCGGCCGGGATTGAACCCGCGGTCATAGAGTCTCAAAACTCCAGCCCGTCGCGCTAGCCACTAGACCAGCTAGCCACAATAAGATTCATCCAACTAGGTATATTTCTACACCATAGGAAAGTTAGCACAGGCACCTCTGTGACCACAAATGCAAGTTTTTACAGACGAATCTCCAGCTAGCGTGGCCGTGACGAACTCTAGCTCAAGTCCCTTCACTGCCGTCAACATGACTTAAGAAATCGTAATGACACGATTGCAAATAAACCATACCCCCGGCCGGGATTGAACCCGCGGTCATAGAGTCTCAAAACTCCAGCCCGTCGCGCTAGCCACTAGACCAGCTAGCCACAATAAGATTCATCCAACTAGGTATATTTCTACACCATAGGAAAGTTAGCACAGGCACCTCTGTGACCACAAATGCAAGTTTTTACAGACGAATCTCCAGCTAGCGTGGCCGTGACGAACTCTAGCTCAAGTTCGTCACGGCCACGCTAGCTGGAGATTCGTCTGTAAAAACTTGCATTTGTGGTCACAGAGGTGCCTGTGCTAACTTTCCTATGGTGTAGAAATATACCTAGTTGGATGAATCTTATTGTGGCTAGCTGGTCTAGTGGCTAGCGCGACGGGCTGGAGTTTTGAGACTCTATGACCGCGGGTTCAATCCCGGCCGGGGGTATGGTTCACTATTTTTTGTTGCATTCAAATTTGACACAAGAGGCCTAGGCAGTATAGATGGTCGGCACACTCAGTGTGCGCATTATTAAAAAAATCTGGGACCACATAGTACCTTGTGGGAGCTCCAGTTCAGTTGAGCTCCAGCTAGAGCAAACAGCATGACAAACTCTAGGAATTCACTAGCACTATGTTGTATTAACAATCTCCCTTTCGAGGAAAGTGCTGACTCCACGCTTAGCGGCTCTGAGAGGAATGTTGCCACAACTGGTCGAGGAAATATAGAAAACCTTGATGATAACCCATGTGTAACATTCGTGCCACAGCCTTTCAATTGTGATGCCACTGGTAGCGGCATCCTGCAAGAATGTCCTGTCACTGATGAGTCCCCTGAGTTAGTAGAGAGAGAGAGAGAGAGAGAGAGAGAGAGAGAGAGAGAGAGAGAGAGAGGGGGGGGGGAATTCCGAAACATGTGTAATACGTGCTCGGCTGGGTGGCTGGCTGGGTGGCTGGCTGGGTGACTGGCTGGGTGACTGGCTGGGTGACTGGCTGGGAGGCTGGCTGGGTGGGTGACTGGCTGGGTGACTGGCTGGGTGGCTGGCTAGGTGGCTGGCAGGGTGGCTGGCTAGGTGGCTGGCTGACTGGGTTACTGAGTGGCTGGGTGGGTGGCTGGGTGGCTGGCTGGGTGACTGGCTGGGTGGCTGACTGGGTGAATGGCTGGGTGGCTGGCTGGGTGACTGGCTGGGTTGGTGATTGCCTGGGTGACTGGCTGGGTGGTTGGGTGGGTGGTTGGGTGGGTGACTGACTGGGTGGCTGGATGGGTGGCTGGCTAGGTGGCTGGCAGGGTGGCTGGCTGAGTGGCTGGCTAGGTGGCTGGCTGACTGGGTGACTGAGTGGCTGGGTGGCTGGCTGGGTGGCTAGCTGGGTGGCTGGCTGGGTGACTGGCTGGGTGGCTGACTGGGTGACTGGCTGGGTGGGTGACTGGCTGGGTGGCTGCTGGGTGGGCGATTGCCTGGGAGACTGGCTGGGTGGTTTGGTGGGTGATTGGCTGGGTGGCTGGATGGGTGGCTGGCTAGGTGGCTGACTGGGTGGCTGGCTAGGTGGCTGTGTGGCTGGGTGGCTGGCTAGGTGGCTGGGTGGTTGGGTGGCTGAGTGGCTCGGTGGCTGGCTGGGTGACTGGCTGGGTGGCTGTTTAACTGGGTGGGTGGCTGGTTGGGTGGGTGACTGGCTGGGTGGATGGCTGGGTGGCTGGCTAGGTGGCTGTGTGGCTGGGTGGCTGGCTAGGTGGCTGTGTGGCTGGGTGGCTGGCTAGGTGGCTGAGTGGCTGGGTGGCTGTGTGGCTGGGTGGCTGGCTAGGTGGCTGAGTGGCTGGGTGGCTGAGTGGCTGGGTGGCTGGCTGAGTGACTGGCTGGGTGGCTGTTTACCTGGGTGACTGGCTGGGTGGGTGACTGGCTGGGTGAATGGCTGGGTGGCTGGCTGGGTGGCTGACTGGCTGGGTGGCTGACTGGGTGGCTGGCTGGCTAGGTAGCTGGGTGACTGGCTGGCTGGGTGGCTGGCTGGCTAGGTGGCTGGTTGGTTGTCTGTCTGTCAGCGGAAATTTTCAAATATAGGTAATAAACTTGGAATTATTGGAGTCTGTGTGATAAATGAAGAATATGTCTTCTGGTTGACATCAAACGTTTAGTGTTAATTTGCTAATTTAATTTAATAAACTGGGTTCCATACAAATAACGGGAGAATAATTCCTTTATCAGCTTCGAACTTTAAATAATATTGAAACTTGTTTAGAAAACGGGGATGAATTGATTTAAACTACTGTACGTTGGTTCCATTTTGCCAGTTCAATGAAAGAAATTGAGAGAAACTGAAAATCTGGGTTTCATGTGATAATCTGTGAATGCTTCTTCCTATCAGCTTCAAACTTAAGACGCTGACAGTTTGAGAATGCAACTTCTAAACGGCTTCATACTTAGTGGTGAAACATTTTGTAATGTTGGTCCCTGATTATCTTTCGTGATTTGCAGGCTAGTGCATCATACTTAATGGGATGTTAGAATTAATTTCAGACAGTGTAGGTGCAAGCTACTCACTTTCTGGTATTCCTCAGAGGAATACCTGGAAGTGTTTGTCTTATTTTACCTCCAAAGTTATCATTTATATCTTGAGAACACTTCATAAGAACACAAGAACTTAAGAAAGAAGGAACACTGCAACAGGCCTACTGACCCATGCGGAGCAGGTCCATGTTCCCCTCCCCCCGGATTAGCCCAATGACCCACCCAGTCTGGTCACATCCACTCAAGGATGGAGCACTGCACCAGACCCAGCAGCACAAGCTAGTCAGGTCCAACTCACACCCACCCGCACCCACTCATGTATTTATCTAACCTATTTTTAAAATTGAATAACTGTACTCGGGAGTTTGTTTCACTCATCCACAACTCTATTACCAAACCAGTGCTTTCCTATATCCTTCCTGAATCTGAATTTTTCCAACTTGAAACCATTGCTGCGAGTCCTGTCTTGGCTGGAAATTTTCAGCACGCTATTTTCATCCCCTTTATTTATTCCTGTTTTCCATTTATACACCTCGATCATATCCCCCCTAATTCTACGCCTTTCAAGAGAGTGCAGATTCAGGGCCTTCAGTCTATCCTCATAGGGAAGATTTCTGATACATGGGATCATCTTTGTCATCCTCCTCTGTACGTTTTCCTGAGATCGTCTTCAAACTTTTAACAATATTGTGCTGTAATTAGGGAAGTTAATGTAACTGTTGTGATCCAATTAGATTACCTATTATGATTTATATGCGACAACTTGAGAAATATGTTATAATATCATATGGATAACATAGCTGAAATATTACAACAACGATAGTGTTAGAGGTGGTGATAAGTGAAGCATGAAGGCCCCTACAGCACATTAATTAATTGTGGCTTCCAGTTGTCCAGTTGAGTATCTAAGACATGGAAGACACTTTGAGGCTTCACTCATCGCCACTTCCAGCATCATAGTTGTAAACGCAGTCAGGTATAATTTTTCAAATACATTAGTTCATGTGACGTAAGAATGTGCTATTACGAGACTGATGATAATTAAAACATGAGCAACAGTTAGGTATCTTCATTCCTGAACGTTTCGCTATTGTTTACCATATTTACTACGAGACTTGCACGATACAGTCGTAAGATAAACCCGTCTTCACTTCATATCTACTACTACTACTACTATACCACCACCAGCCACCACTACTACCACCTATCACCACCAACTACCACCACCAACTACTACTACTACTAAGCTCTCCTGCATCTATATATAATCTGGCTTCTCTCATACTCCTGGAAGTGATCAAGGTTTAAGGATCGAGGCGTCTTCAGTAAAGATATCCTAAAGGAATGCATTTGTGACCATTTCCCTCAAGTTGTCGGCACTCGTATGCCGACAAAACTCATAAAACTATTTGACTTCTACAATAACTGGAGAATGACTCTTCGGATCACCTTCAAATCTTAAGTTCTGATGTATATTAATTAGAGAAAATGTTGCCTTGAACTTGGACAGTGTAAGTGCCAATTCACCAACTAAACTGCCGATGCTATGAAAATTGAAATATTGGTTTTCATGAGATATGTGAATGCCTCATGGAATAACTTTCAAACCATGAACCATGAAAGCTCTGAATTGTTACAGGGCTGTGTAGGAGTCAGTTTGTTTAAATTTAGTTAAGTTTGTCAGGTGTGTTTATCTGGTAGCTTACGAGAGATATGTGACTGGATTTGTTTTCGTTGTTATATAGTCCAAGAAAGGTATGTACATGAACGGAATGCCATACCGACAAGATGAAGAATTAGACACATGTGCGACATCTGGGTATCTTATCTGTAGACGTGTCGCTGGCTTTGTCAATACAGTACAAGGACATACATACAGCAGATGAGGAGTTGGTGTAGAGTACCTTAGTCTTGGATTCTTTAAGACTACGGTACTCATCACCAACTCCAAGGCTGAAGATTGAGACACTTATGCAACATATGGGAATCTTGATTAAGAAAACGTTTCGCCACACAGTGGCTTCATCAGTCCAATGCAAAGCAGAAAGGTGTAAAGAGAGGAGAAGTTCAAGGTAATCAGGTCCTCAGCCTGGAATTGATGTGTTCAGTCCATCACTCTTTTAGAAAGTCATGGACTGAGCACATCGATTCCAGGCTGAGGGATTGAGTACCTCATCTTTTGTATACATGTCCTCATATTGTATTAATAAAGCCACTGGATGGCGAAATGTCTACAAATGAGAAAGGTATCCTTGTATCTCATTAGCACATTTCACTCTACCTTGTGCAAACCAAATCAAACTGAGGCGGCATTCACCTGGTATAAAAAGTTTAAACTCAGTCAGAAAAGGCATTCCCTAGTTATTGTTAAGAGATCAATACCCCAAAATATACCAGGACTTTTATTTGAAGCCTCTTTGAAGTTGTATTCTCAAGTTCTCGTTGTTGAAGGTTTGAAGCCGATCGGATGAAGCATTCACAAATTATCACATGAAAACCAGTAAATGTTTCTATATTTTTTTACAGACCAAAAAAAAAAACAACTGCAAATTGGCTCTAAAAATTGCAAGTTGGCAACAAAAACAAAAGCTACTGCTTTTGTTTTTGCTGTTGATGCTGGGGTTATTGCTGTCGCTTCTATTGCTGTTGTTATGATTGTGGTTGTTGTTACTGTTGTTGTTGTTGCTGTTGTTCTCTTTCTGGTGATGTTTTACCATCTTAATTTTAAAGCTGTTGTTTTTTGCTGTTGCAGATCTTGTTCTGCTGTTGTTGAAGCAGCAGTTGTTGTTATTGTTATATCTGCTGCTACTGTTGCCGTTGCTGCTGCTTCTGTTTTCGCTGTTTTCTGTTGCTGCTGTTGCAGGCCTTGTTGTTGTTGATGCTGAATGTGCTGTTGGCGGTGCTGTTGTGTCTGCTGCTGTAGGTGTTGGCTGCTTTTGCTGCTCTTATCACAGGATCTATTGTTACTACTCCTATTGCTGCTGATGCAGTCGTTATTACTACAGATGTTGCAATAGGTGTTGTCTCAACTACAGCTGTTGCAGCTGTTGGCATTGCAGATGCTGTAGCAGCTGGCGGGACAGTTAATGGGCCTCTGAGTTTGGCTGGGTATGTATTGCTGTGATAAGATTGTCAAGGTAAATTACACAGCCAGTTGGCTGAGCCAGTTGTCCAGACAGTTGTCCAGACAGTTGTCCAGACAATTGTCCAGCCAATTACCCAAAATGTGCAACAGCTGTTTCCGTCCACTTCCCGACCTCCACACACTGATCTCATTACCCTGACATGTGGTGACCTCCACACTTATGATATGAAACAAAGGGGCTGATCAATTTTAATCAAACAATCTGTTGCTTTTCATTCGTAAGTGTTGGCCACGAATATTCCATTCGTTGTATGACCACAGCGATTTTTCCCTTCCCCCATAAATATTATTTAGTACACAGCAGTGATTGGCTGCTCAGACATTTTATTCCGCCAATGGGAGTGTCCGATTACAATCCTGGATGATGCTTCAGCATGGTTTAACCAATGAGCAAAAGCGGCTTTCGAGTGTGGTGAGTAACACTGATAAGCTGTGTGGCCAATATTTGTCCAGCCAGTACTACACCTGACAGCAGCTGTAAGTCACTACGTACTGGCTTTCAGTGTGGTTAAAGAACCTGGACTACTGTGATTAGTTGCATTGACTAGCTAATCGTCGAGCAAGATTGGAGCTTTCTATTTCAAGTAATGCAGAAGTAGACCCAAAGGGTCAGTCAGTCATCAGTGTTCACACAAAGGACAATTAAGACCCAGCAGCAGACAGAAGGACTGAGATTGGAACTTACGTATATATAAGGTGAAAAGGTATATACCTGAGATGTATAAACTTTTACTTAAAGCATCAGGTCAGGATGGCACTGATTTCGAGAAAAGCGTAGCAGATGGGCGAAACATTGTCAAGAGGTATGATCAAGGAGGTGACACACAAGGTTACGTACGAGCACCAGCAGCCGGGTGTGAGTTGGGTAAATGATCAACATTTGCCAGTAAGCCTTCCGTAGTGCGCCTCTATTTTACATGGTGCTAAATTTATTGTCGGAATGTGCTCTTGCCCTGATGTTCGGAACATCTGACATCCACTGTCCTGAGTGAATACGATCATGGTAAACAGTACTGGAAAGTTAATAAGTAAAGCATATATTTAACAATCAGGTATCTTAATTCCGAAACGTTTCGCCTAGACAGCAGAAACAGTAGAGATGTGTCATGCACATCTATTTTGCTATTAAAAGATTACCGTTTGAAGTAGAGTCTATGAGCGCCGAGTCTATATTTTTACTTAGATTTAGAGTTTGATTTGTGTGTGATGTCAGCAGGTACCTAGAGTATATTGTGATTATTACCGCTAACTTGGCGAAACAGCGTCGAGCTTCCCTGCATGTATCGAACTGTACTCTGGCGTTCGAAGATGCAAGTTGCTGTCGTATTCTAAGGCTGCCTCATACCAGGTAGCAAGTTTTCCATAGATTCTGATATACTCCGGACATATTACATTAATTTGATCATTTACGACACAGAAAAAAAGAACAAACGTCGTCTTAAGCCTCTTTCTCCTATGTGCCGATTATCTGAATTCAAAAATAGAATTATTTCGAGCGACGACGAAATCTTGTTCTCGAGAAAACTGAGTTTAGATTCATCAGTCTTTTCCACAACTCTGAGAGGGTAAATGTTGTAATGAATAAAATGGTTTATATAAATATCAATTCTCTGTTAACTGAAAATTTTCAGGGCTGATGTGTTTTCTTTAATTTTAATATGAAGATAAACTAAAAATATTTCCAGGATAATTAAACTTGATTGATGCTCAAACTGATGATGTATAGTGTGTGCAGAGTTGAATCTGCAGAGTTGTAAATTCAGAGTTGGGTAGGCAGAGTCGGGTAGGTGGACTTGGGTATGCAGAGTTGGGTAGGCAGCGTCGGGTAGGCAGCGTCGGGTGGGCAGCGTTGGATGGGCAGAATTGGGAGGTAGAGTTAGATACAGCCAATTAGAATCCTGCAATTATTGATGATTTGCCAAAAGTACATGAAACTTATCCTCCACTTTGGCCGTTACAAACA